>NC_072731.1:155771794-156002035 GCF_026930045.1 Uloborus diversus | reverse complement strand
AAAATAAAAGCACGTGAAAACGATCGTGTACTGGTTTCATTTTTTTACGGGTACCAAGGGTTGCTTTTTTTAAGGTCTCGAAAAAAAGGACATCTTGAACGATACTCGGTTTGACCGAAACGTGTATGTTTTTTTAAGTTTGTATTTGTACTTTTAAGTTAATGTTTAACATCGGGTAGCGGTTATGGTGGGTCCAATCTAAAAAAAATTCGAACGCGTTTACGATGTAAATCTCGGAACTTTATGTTCCGAGTGGTAATATTTTCACGCATATGAGTCTCGAAACTTTATGTTCCGAGCAAATTTAAACGCGTTTAAGTTAATGTTTAACATCGGGTAGTGGTTATGGTGGGTCCAATCTAATTACGATGTAAATCTCGGAACTTTATGTTTCCGAGTGGTAATATTATCACGCATATGAGTCTCGAAACTTTATGTTCCGAGCAAATTCAAACGCGTTTAAGTTAATGTTTAACATCGGGTAGTGGTTATGGTGGGTCCAATCTAAAAAAAAAATTCGAACGCGTTTACGATGTAAATCTCGGAACTTTATGTTCCGAGTGGTAATATTTTCACGCATATGAGTCTCGAAACTTTACGTTCCGAGCAAATTTCAAACGCGTTTAAGTTAATGTTTAACATCGGGTAGGCGGTTATGGTGGGTCCAATCTAAAAAAAATTCGAACGCGTTTACGATGTAAATCTCGGAACCTTTATGTTCCGAGTGGTAATATTTTCACGCATATGAGTCTCGAAACTTTATGTTCCGAGCAAATTTAAACGCGTTTAAGTTAATGTTTAACATCGGGTAGTGGTTATGGTGGGTCCAATCTAATTACGATGTAAATTCTCGGAACTTTATGTTCCGAGTGGTAATATTATCACGCATATGAGTCTCGAAACTTTATGTTCCGAGCAAATTCAAACGCGTTTACGATGTAATTCTCGGAACTTCATCCCCATGCAATAGGTTTCCGGAAACTACTTCTCAGAATTGAAAAAAAGGGGATTGCATGAAATCGCAAACGTTTATGTGGGATCGTTTTTTTTTCCTTCGATGATCTTAAACGCGTAGAAAAATACGATCGCGTGCGTGTTTTTTACCAATCTTGTATTTTTTGTGTGTTGCATGTTTTTTACGTTCTTGTGAGTCTCGAAAAGGGCGTTTCGAGCAAACCCGCGTGCGTGCTTTTATCTGTTAGGTTGCTGGGTGATTTTTACGATGTATGAGTTGGTGTCGAAAAAGGAAATGCAAAACATCTCGCGGACATTTGATCGTGTGTAGTTTTTGAGTTTTGTGTGTGATAGAAGCTCGAAAGAGGGAGGGAATAACGAGCACTTGAACGGTACGTGGTTTGACGGAAACGTGTGTAGTTTTTAAATTTGTGTGTGTGTGTGTGTGTGTGTGTGTGTGTTTCGATCATTTTTTTCCTTACCGACTAAGGTTTTTTAATGAGAACAAAAAACATTCAAACTCCCAAAAACAAAAAAACATTCAAACTCCCAAAACAAAAGAACATTCAAGCGCCCAAAATAAAAAAACATTCAAACTCCCAAAACACAAAAACATTCAAACTCCCAAAACACAAAAAACATTCAAACTCCCAAAACAAAACAAACATTCAAACTCCCAAAACACAAAAACATTCAAACTCCCAAAACACAAAAACCTTCAAACTCCCCAAACACAAAGAAACATTCGAATTCCCCAAAACAAAAAAACATTGAAACTTAAAAAAATAAAAAAAAAAAAAAAAAAATATTTTTTTTTTTTTTTTTTTTTTTTTTTTTTTTTTTTTTTTTAATTTAATTTTTTTTTTTTTTTTTTTTTTTTTTTTTTTTTTTTTTTTTTTTTTTTTTTAATTTAATTTAATTTTTTTTTTTTTTTTTTTTTTTTTTTTTTTTGTTTTTTTTTTTTTTTTTTTTTTTTTTTTTACCTTTGTGAGCTACAAAAGATTCCAGCAGCTTGTTTCGAATCAACGATTTCCGTCATGATTCGGAATACGAAATTGACCGCTTGCAACGCAGTTTTGCGGGAATTGGAGGACTTCGAATTGGATTTCAAGAGCAAAATCGAGCACTTCCTCGCCACTAGCATCTATCCCGATCGTTACCTATTAACGTACTTCGATTTGAATCGACTACTGAACGAGACGAGAAAGGCTCTCACGGAACGATTTCCCGACGATCGGTTGGAGATGGTCGTCGCCGAAGTATCGGACATGGACGAGCTTCGCGACGTTTCAGCGAGAGAGCGGAGGGGAGGACGATTGACGTGTTCCATTTGCCTGGACGCGATCGTCCGTTGCGACGGGAAAAAACTAGCGTGCGGTCACTCTTTTCATTGGGCTTGCATTTCGGAATGGTTCGCTACCGCCAAGAGGACGAATTCGGACCGGATGTGCCCGCTGTGCCGTCGTCGTTGCTTCGACTTGAGTGGTGGCCGTAGTAGATGCCGGATCAGGACGACGAAAAATTTCTTCGATTCGCAGAACTATCGGACACTCGCCAAGACGTACGAGGAAAATATTTCGGCCATCAAAAACATGGAGAAGATGCTGCGGGAAGCGAATGCAAAATGCCCTTGTAATGTTTGTAAGGCCTGGAGGTAAACTTTCGAAATTTTCAAAGTCCCATTTTTTTGAAACCCTAAGATCAAGAACCTAAAATTTAAATACAAAAAAAAAAAAAAAAAAAAAAAAAAAAAAAAAAAAAAAAAAAAAAAAAAAAAAAAATATATATATATATATATATTTTTTTTTTTTTTTTTTTTTTTTTTTTTTTTTTTTTTTTTTTTTTTTTTTTTTTTTTTTTGAGCTATTTGTTGGAGGTTTCAATCTTCGTTTATTTCGCAAATGCTGGACTTTGTCATTTTTGGAGTCGTAAAGTTTTAAAATGCCAACATCTTCAACACGTGAAGTAAAAATGTAAGTTGTTTGAGGAAAAAAAAAACACTTGACTTGAAAAAACGTGACAATCTCAAAAGAAAGCGATCGTCGTCATTTAACGTTGATGATTTCCAAAAAAATACAAGTTCAATTTTTTGAATCTCATTCCTAATCGAATCTTCAAACTTCAAAAATATTTCAGTTCGAATGTTTGAGGGCTCGTTGGATCCGTATTCCGATTTTCATCAATTTTCTTTCTTAATGCCATTCTCTCTTCCTCCGAACCCCCGAGGTCCAGAACCTCTAAGAGATCTAAGGGACTGTACGTTTTTTTAACCGTGTTTTGCGTGAACTTACAGAAAGCAACGTTCGAATCGAAAACAAACACTAACGTTCGCGAGCAGTTCTGAAGTGATTCTCGTAAAAATTCACCAGGTGACATCGTGAACGAGGCGCTCTTTCCAGGCGACTTGACCAAGGTTCGCGTACAGTTTTAAGATGATTCTCGTAAAATTCGTCAGGTGGCATCGTGAACGACGCAGATGGCGCTGTTTCCATGCGAGGTTAACCAAGATTCGGGTACAGGTCTGAAGTGGTTCTCGTAAAATTCGTCAGGTGCCCTCGTGAACGACGCAGATGGCGCTGTTTCCAGGCGACTTGACCAAGATTCGGGTACAGGTCTGAAGTGGTTCTCGTGAAATTCGTCAGGTGCCCTCGTGAACGACGCAGATGGCGCTGTTTCCAGGCGAGGCTGACCAAGGTTCGCGTGCAGGTCTAAGATGGTTCTCGTAAAATTCGTCAGGTGGCCTCGTGAACGAGCAGATGGCGGCGATTTGACCAAGGTTCGCGTACAGGTCTGAAGTGGCTCTCGTAAAAATCGCGAGGTGGCCTCGTGAAGGAGGAAGATGGCGCTGTTTCCAGGCGAAGCTGACCAAGGTTCGCGTACAGTTCTAAGATGATTCTCGTAAAAATTCGCGAGGTGGCGTCGTGAACGAGGCAGATGGCGCTGTTTCCATGCGAGGCTAACCAAGGTTCGCGTACAGGTCTGAAGTGGTTCTCGTAAAAATCGCGTGGTGGCATCGTGAACGAGGCAGATGGCGCTGTTTCCAGGCGAAGCTGACCAAGGTTCGCGTATAAAGATGATTCTCGTAAAAATTCGCGAGGGTGGCGTCGTGAACGAGGCAGATGGCGCTGTTTAAGGACGATGACCAAGGTTCGCGAACAGGTCTGAAGTGATTCTCGTAAAAAATCACTAGAAGGCGCTCTCCTAGCCCGTTTCTCTTACAGCGTTGCGATGGTTCCTGGAAAAAAACTCTAGGAGGCGCTCTCCGAGCCCTGTTACAGCGTTGCGAAGGTTCCTGGAAAAAATCACTAGGAGGCGCTCTCCTAGCCCGTTTCTCTTACAGCGTTGCGAAGGTTCCTGGAAAAAATCACTAGGAGGCGCTCTCCGAGCCCTGTTACAGCGTTGCGGAGGTTCTCGCGACGATCGTGTGGGGGCGCCGAAACCCATATGCTCACCGAGCGGTTGGTCGCCCCGTCTTTGGTTTTTCCTCCGGGGTCCCGTTGCTCGAAAAAAATATTGAGGGACTGTACGTTTCTCGTCGACGTAAAACTAAATTTATGGTTTTGTGGATTCCGGGTAAGTCAGTTTGAATCCCTAGAGGCCATTCATTAATTACGTAAGGATGATTTTGTCAACCTTCGATCCCCCCTCCCCCCACGTAAGGGTGAGTAAGATTTTTCACCCAGACACCCTTATCTTACACCATTATAACCAGGGGTTCCAGACGAGTGAAAATATTCCCTCTAAGGTGAAAGCATAGTGCCTGAAGGAGCAATGCAGGCCAGAAAATAGAGCAGAGGAGCCAAAACAGCATGCAATCGCAGAAAGACTCATTGCGCATGCGCTTTTTGCCTTAGACATACATTCAACCACCTGAATATGGCGGACAAATAATGATTGCGTTTGTGTGTCTCTCACATTGAATTGAAGTACACTATTGGATTAAAACCCAACTTTTCTAGGATTAATTATCCGAAATTACAAGTAAGTACAGCTTTTTGATCACTTTGTAGCTTTTAGGGCTTTCAAACATAGTTAAGTGTTTAAAAGTGCATTTATTGCTTTTCAGTAACCGTTAGTCTTCTAGTTCCCGTTTACCGTTACTATCGTGAAATTTCCATCATTCAAAACGCTACTAAAAATATCTGTCATTACTTTCTTGAATACTCGATAAGCAGCTTTTATTAATCACCAAAAGAACCTTAATAAAAATGTTTCTTGTGCTTCGTAATTAATAACAGAAAGCTAGCGAGAAAAAAAAAATCTCTCTCAGTCTAGCTCTTTTTTTTTTTTTTTTTTTTTTTTGCTTTCTCATTCAAGTGTTAGAATCATTTCCTGTTAGCGGTTGATGCTCGATAGCGTTAGAAATTCCTTTTGGTTTTTTGTTTAACTGGTTGAAAAACTTTATGTGCATTTTATTTCGTTACTCTTGATTAACGTTTATGAAACGATTTTGTTCTTCCGTAATTGTAATATCCCTGAATATTTTTGGCTCATCATGTAAATAATCCATAAGTACAGCTATGCTTCATTTTCGGAATGCGTCATGTTTTAGTAAATGTATAATTTCTCACATGTTTTAAATAATTACTCGTTTTTAAATTATAACGTATTTGTGACAGATCTTTGATACCAAGTGGAGGGGTAGATATTTATTGTTTTATTAATTTTTAACATTACTTTTTGTTAAAAAAAACCATCAGAACCCTGAATTTTTTCACATGTTTTTTAACGGCCCCAGAGTTATTATTCATATTATTTATTTTATGAATTTTTAAGAAAACGATAAAGATTTCACCGGTCCGCAAAGTTTTTCATTTGCTTTTACCGCTCCCGTGGGTCAAAAGAGGTTGAGAAACACTGAGTTAGAGCACGATCAGATGAATTAAAGCTATGAGCACTTCTTAACTATGTTGAAAGCTCTGAAATATGATCAAATGCTGTAATTACATGTTTTAATCATTCCCAATACCGAGTTCAATGTGAAAATGTCCAAAACGTAGAATATCATAAGTCAAAACAAAACTTAAAAAAAGAAAAAAAAATACACAACTGTATTCAAAAACGCACACAATACGGGGGAGGGGGGAGGCGGATCTATAGTAAGGGTGCTATTTCTCTCTCCGGAGGTTCCTTTTTTTCACTCCGGCTGTCTATTTTTTAAAAGGTGCCTGTTTTTCACCCTATTTAGAGGTGCGATTTCGGCTCCGTATTGGGTGCCGCTGGTGAACAAGCGTTTCTCCCCTGAAAGGTGCCGAATGCATCCTGTAGTTTTAACAGTGTACGTAAAATTCCATTTCGATTTTTAAAATAATAAAATAACAAATCTTACATCGCTGGAATCGTTATTATTTTTTTTTTAAACCTTTTGGTGTACTGGTGTAAAAAAAAAACTAAAAGGATTCTAGATTTAATGTTTATTTGACAAATATTTTTGTTATGTAATGCGATACTAATCAAAAATAAGACATGCCATACACAGTGCGATTCTTTTATTATATTTTACACTATTCATTCTATGAAAAACAAATAAAAACAGCTCATCCTTATACGTTTTTACCAGGGCTGCGGAGTCGGAAGGAAAATGGCCGGCTCCGACCCAGACTCCGACTCCTGGATTTTGAAACGCCCGACTCCGACTCCGACTCCGGATTTAAAAAAAAAATTTAATTGTATTTTTTCAACTCCCTCTCTCCCTTCAGGGGAAGGGGGAAAACCTCTAAGCAGAGATTGAAATATTAATTCCTTTTTATAAAAATTTCTCTTTTTGTTTTTTATTGTAAACCCAAGACGCATACAACGTTAGAAATTCAATTTAAACATCACATTTTTCAATAGTTACGAGTTAAAAAGTGAGATGACTTAAAAACCCCTTTAAAAAATTTGAAAAGGATAATCTGTAATTTGCCCCCTTTAATGTTTAACAAATAGATATTGATAAAATCGTGTGCTTTCAATTTTTGAAAGCTGTAGTTTGAGAGAAAAAAAGCTTTTTTTCTAAATCCAAGTTCTTGAGAGGGGGTGGTTTGCCCCGGGTGACACCCATCTGGTAGATTACACCCAAAGTTAATTTCAGAGTTTATAAAAAAATATAAGCATTTTAATTCCGAAAATTTTCGTGAATATATTTTAAATTATATTTCATCAATAAAATTTCAACGAAAATAGGGCACATATACGTCAGGAGCTAATTTTACACAAAATGCGGCGGTATACAAATTTGTACGAATAGCTTTTACTATACCTATATTTCTTCTTCGCTAAATTTTTAATTTAAATTTTATTGGCTGCTTTAAAATTAACCTTAATATGAAAATTTTAAGATTAACTGCAATTACTGAGTGTTGTAATCAAGAAATCATTTACACTTATTTCGTTCCATACTTTTTAGTGCGAACCAAGCTTATAGAAATAGTCTTAATAAAGAAAAAAACATTAGCTTATTTCATCGAATCTTTTGGATTCGTGCTTTCACACTAGAACTTCTTTGAATTTGCCGATCACCCTTAAACATTTCAACCTTTGCTACGGGCCTCGACTTACTAATTTGTTACGTTTCTTTTACTATTTTATAACTGAGATCGAACAAAACACTATATTTCTATTTTTATTTGAAAGTGATTACTTGAAAATGCTAGGCAACAAAACTGTTTGCTGACAATTGCTACTAGTTACGTTAAAAAGCAAGCAAAATAGAGAAACGGCTACAGAAAGTTCGGTAAGCACTCAAGCTGGCTGATTGCCATAATTGCAGTTATTTTCTCATTAGTACCTTTTTATACATGTAATCGAACCAATTGGTAGTCAGTTTTTAAAAAATGCAAGGAGAGTCAGTGAAAAGGAAAGAAAAAAAGAAGCCCGGAGTCGGCGTCGGAGTCGGCATATTTTCTAACGACTCCGACTCCAACTCCTTTACCCTAAAATCAGTCCGACTCCGACTCTTCGACTCCGACTCCACAGCCCTGGTTTTTATCTTCCCGAAGCAAATAAAATATGATCCCGGCCAAACCACTTGACCGCGCAATTTCTAATATAGAATATCGACTTGAAAAATATTACGTAACGGTCTGCCCCCCCCCCCCCCCAAATAAAGGTATGTAGAAATTTTTTTCAACCCTCCTCCCCCTTGAGACCCTTACGTAATTAATGAATGGCTCCGCGAGGATTTTTTAGGCTTACATGAATTCTCGAATCTTTTTAAATGAAGGGCTTTTAAATTAACATGGACATATCTGAAGTTTACCGTATGAAATTTTCAATTCGTAGGCAAATTTATATGTACTCTTGGTTGGTAATCTTAATCTATAAAAATCTTCTGTGCGGACGTTTGTCACCATAAGGCTTTTAAACGGCTGGACCGTTTTTGATCAAATTTTTTGTGTGTAATTAAGTTGTGGCAAGCATGGTTTCGAAGCGCGATGGATCGAATCGGAAACGTTTTTGTTAATTAATTAATTAATTTAAACATTGGATGGTTATATCTCCCAAATGATTAATATTTATTTTAACCTATTGTTGAGCGAGAACTGAAATAAATATTTAAACCGTTGCCACAGGACAATAAGAAAGCCAGCTCAGCTTTTTGTAATGAAATTTCCTACTGTGATATGTCAATATTGAGAATAAATAAAACCTAGAGGGAGAGATTGAAGCCTTCATTTCTCTTGAAAGCAACGGTTTTAGGTCCCGAGATACATTTTAAGTAAAGTACTGGAATGTTCACGCAAAACGCGTGTTCTGTCGTCGTAGTTGAACCATGTGACCGGATCGGTGCTTTAGTCTTCCTAACCAAATGATCAAAAAGTACCGTACCTAGAAACATTTGTTCCTCGGCTCAAATCCATCCGAGTTTAGGCACCAATGTCAAGAATACTTTAAAGATTATCAAACTAAATCAGTACATTACTAAAGGAAAAGATGATGGAATTCGAAGACGAAACAAATTTTATTTTCGTTCAGATAAATTACAACAGCGTAGTTCTGTACACAAAAGATCAGTGCAGTGACAGATCTTTATCTTTGGTGGAAAGAACAAATTAGGCAATATATGAAATTTTAAAAGTTTTCTTTTAAAAGATCGGACTGCTAATTGTTCGGAATTGGCTTCGCTCACTGATCGGCTGGATTACAGTAACGTGGTGGTTCGGCGACTTTGGCTATAAACAATGGAGTTGCGTGATCATTTTTTTACATTTTAAAGCTACTGTTAATGTAATTTATTGTATTTTTTGTTTATTTGGCGATACATTTCAAATTGCTAAGAATTGCGTTTCGTTTTTTTAGTCATTTTAGTTGAAGAATGTGTTTATTTTACATCGGGAGGGGAGAGGGAGGGAATAGTATGATTTTCGCTTATTGAGAGAACTTTTTTTACCTTTATCATTTTTTTAAAACGATATCATTTCGATTGTTTTATTCTTTTTTAAATGGAGGATGTTGCAGCGGGATTTCCCGTTTGTTCTAGATGGGTAGTCAGTTTTTTACTTTTAATATTTGAGGACGCGTTTTATCTTTTGAGTAGGGCTGAAGGAACAAACCATCAAGTACAGGAGAAAAAATAGTTAATAAAACAACTGCTCAGTGGGTATTAGATAAATCAAGTTGTAATAAATATTTCTAACACCATTCTGACACCAAGCAGCATAAAACATTTTTTTTTACTTATTTTTTTTTCAACGAAACGTCTCAAACACTTGATGGTTCATTGAAATTTTTTAACTTTTCAATTTACAAAGTTTGAACAGAACAAGGTCTGTCGGGTCCTCTAGTAAATTACAAAATTAATGTTTCATGGGTTTCGAAATCATGATAGCAATGATTTATTGCTAGCAATCAGTTGAATCAGTGGCGGATTTACTGGGGGCGGGGGGACCGTCCACTCCGTGACCGTCATTTTATAATATCAATAATATAGAATTGAAGGAATTACTGGCAATCGCTACTAATTTCAATCAAGTACATTCCAGAAATTTGCTTAAAAATTAAGTTTAGACAGTTAGTGTAGTCGAGGCTGGATACTGTAGCCCACTTTTTAATTTGAACCTAAGCTCGCCCCCCCCCCCTTTTTTTTGAACTTTAATAATTTTTATGTTTCTTTAAGTGTCTTTAAACCTTTTTCTTCTATGGACAACACTACGTATAATGGTATGATAATACATTGCTATGACTTAGAACAGTGGGAGGAGATTGCCCCCAAAGGGGACATTTGACACTTCAAGGGAGCGATAAGTTAGTGAGGGGCGATTAGTATTTGAAAGACAGGATAAAGGGGGTGCAATTGACTCCTTGCCCCCTACATGACGGGTTTGGGGGGGGATGGCTTTTACGCTTTTCAAACCCCGCCCCTCTAATAGACTGTAAATCCGCCCCTGATCAGAGCAGTTAAATTTACAAAATATTTTTAATGAACAAAAATAACCTAAAGTGCATTAGGTTTGTTAATTCCACAGTCACTTTCTGATCAGAATCAATTCCAATTGTTACACAATAAACTATCATAAATCACAAATACGAACAACTTGCAACGAAATTGTTGGTGAAACACGAGCATTTGCTATTAATTCCTTATATTACAGCGTTCCCCAACATTTTTGTACCTAAGAGCACATACTAGAATATCGGTCGCACCGCGGGCACCATTAATTTTTTCGAGTTGTTACTAAAGAGGTGAACATAACAAAGATATGTACACACAATGTGTGAAATAAAAAGTAATTTTTAGGTAATCTCAAAAAAAAAAAAAAAAAAAAAAATACATACAAAATAAGTAGATACTAAATAATGAAAGCAAACTATACAAAGTCCGAAACATAAAATGTATAAAGTTCAAAGTCAACATGATTGAAATACATTTTTTTGGTCATTATTGCGTAATTAGTCGAGCAGGATAAATTTACAGGGTAGTAAGCTCTCATCATGGTGCTCACCTGTACTGCCATGGGAAGGTATAGCTAGGCCTGGATCAGCTAACTCTGCCCCCCCCCCCCCGTCCCGCAAAACATCACCAAGGCCCCAACGCTAATTTTTGATTGATCTAAAAGTTTTATGTTCGCAAAAATGCAAATCAAATAGAATTTTTTGAGTGACGCTTGGCTGTCTGTGTGTTATACATAATTAGATAATAAGTTCTTTTTCCAAGAGTAAATTTTTTAACGCCTAAAGGTATGTTTGAGTTTTATCCGCCAAAACAAAACGTAAGAAACGAACCAAATGCAGTTCAATACCGATTGGAATAAACGCCAAATTTAGCTAGAGAACAACAAATTAATCACAAAAATAATTACTATTTACAGAATTTGTAACAATATGATTGTTTTTACTTCCTTTTACAAAGGAAGTAGTATTCTCAAAAAAATTTCACTCAAATATCGGCTTAAATTTCCATTTTGCTCACCCCCGAATGAATGTTGAGTTGTTATTTTCGGCCCAACCGCACGTGCATAGCTAATTATCATTAGTTTCCTCGTGGACTCCTGAATGTGCGTATGTATCTCGCATAACCGGTTTGCCGTAGACAATTGAAATTTGGTACGTAGAATCTAAGTGGGATCTAGGTGTGCACCTCTCTTTTTGGTTGCATTCGGATATTCCTAAAGGGGTCTTTTACACATTCTTGGAGAAAATAAGTGTTAATTTCAGTGCAAACTAAAGTAATGTTATGACTTGGCAAATATTTGGCGATGTATCGCCAAGCTTTTTGGTCTCCAAGTTTTGTCACCAACTTGGTGAAATATTGCCAAGTTGGCGACAAATTTGGCAACTTTTTTTTTTTTTTTTTTTGAGTCTGTTTTTAATTTGGTACTATTGGCAATATTTAGAGAGTTATCCGTTGAATCACGTTAAAATTGTCGGTATTGGGAAACTTAATCGCTGTGAAACTCTCTTTTGCATTGGTTCGCGACAAAGTAGGGGAGAAAATATTTAAAGTGTTATTCAAAAAGCATGCACTATTTAATAGAAGTGAAGGGAAGGTGTGTGTTGTCCACATCAGATTTTTTTCCTTCTGTAAATCTTCAGTAAAGGGTAAATAAAATCTTCAGTAAAGGGTAAATGACTGGTTAGAAGGGAAATTATAGTACATTGTTAAGGATAATACCATCCTGGTAGCAGAATATTTTTGCAGTAGTCTGCGATGCTGATTAGAAAATTGAAATATAGTCTGCAAGGTAAACAAAATTAGATTAGTCGCAACACATATTATAAATTGTCATCAGGGAAAACCAGAAAACAAAATGCTAATGTAGCTGCCGGTGCAAATGATATTGACCTCTCAACCACTGAGGGCTATTCCATAGGTTTTAGCGTTTTTTTTTTTTTTTTAAATTTTACTTTTTCTTTCTGCTTTATCATGAACTGTATTTTTCTACTGTAAGTGGAGATGGCGATGATTAACTTTCCTGTTCGGAAATAGTATGTAGTCCTCTTCAAGAATCAGCTACGGGCACCGCTACCGTGCTACAATTTAATTAAAAACTTTGGAAATAGTATTAAAAGTAAGAACAACGGCAAAATGAAATAAATATTGTTTTAGTTTTGACTCATAAAGTTGAATATCTGAGGGTGAAAAATTGCTCTAACTTTATAAAGAAAGAAAAAAATAATTTGGAATATAAATTCTATATTTTCCTGACATTTCATGGTCACGTTTTAGTATCTGGTAGAAAGACTTATTTTAGAACGAGTTTGAGGTGGACCAAACACTACATTCTCTACGCCTAATTAAATAAGTGATGTTTTTAATCAGTCAAATGAATGGATGCGTTACACTGCAAACCTTCCGACCCTTTTTGAACACAGGCAATTGTCTTCTTTTTTTGAACACTTTGAAGCACACTTTTTTAGCAGTTTTCAAAACATTTCTGAGATCACTTTTCAGAACTCTTATTCGGTTCAGCATAGTTTTTAACACTTTTGGGAACACATTTGAAAACATTTTTTGAGAACTGACACACATGCCTCCTCTTTTGAAGCACTTTTTGGAACACTTTTTGCAGTACTGTCGGAATTCTTCTTCAGGCCACACTGTAAAAAAAAAAAAAAATCCAGAAACGTTTTTGAATATATGGGGCAGCTGCGGTTCATGAAATTTTCAAAATCGTTTCTGAGTATTTCGGAATCCTCTTCTGTAGTTTTCAAAAACGCTTCTGAGTATTTCGGAATCCTTTTTTTTTTTTTTTTTTGTAATTTCCCAAAAACAAATATGAGCATTTCCGAATCCTCGTTTCTGTAATTTCCCAAAAACGATTATAAGTATTTCTGAAACCTCTTTCTGCAATTTCCCAAAAGCGATTATGAGTATTTCGGAATCCTCTTTTAGTAATTTTCAAGAACGATTCTAAATACATTGTGCAGCTGCGGTTCATGAAATTTTCAAAAACGTTTTCGAGTATTACGGAATCCTCTCTGTATTTTTCAAAAACGTTTTCGAATATTTCGGAATCCTTTTTCTGTGATTTGTTTTATAAATCTTAACTATAATGTTCTGTACTAGGACGAACAGCAACAAAGCTGTTAAACATGTGATCATGAAATCATTTGGTTTTATGTTTTTATTTATCTACCCCCCCCCCCCCCTTTGCTTAATTTTATTTTTGTTTTTTCTATGTAACAATCCGTACAATTTTGATCTTCAAACGTAAAATTAATTTCATGGTTACTACTGAAAGAACCGATATAATTAGATATAATTATCATTACCAGTTAAGCTCTATTCAATCAGCATTCATATAACTCTTAACTAGTATCTACTGAAATTTTAATGACAGTGTGATTAACAGCTTAACGCATGGCAATATTCAATGCATTGAAATTAAATTCGTAAACAAAGATTACAAAGAAAATGAAAGGAAAGAAAGCTTGCATATCAGCACTACGTTGTCTACAGGCATATTTTTGAAATCATTTAACCGCAGATTGTCTAATTCATCATCGAATTTGAATGGGTTAATTAGATGAAGTTTGAGTTTACAAAAAATTTACAAATCTGAAGTTTCATTTAAGAGCGTAATTTCACTTAGATTCTCATCAAGTTTATTGCAACAGAAAATGTTTTATTGATGCATGGGACATACCTAATATGTTTGTTTAATTTACGCAATCAATGGGTAAAACAGGTACACTGCAACTCAAATAAGTTGCAAATGAAGCTTTGCTCAGATAAAGAATGTTTTCATGTCAAAAACCAAACATGAAGTATGTTTAACAATTGTGTTAAAAAATTTTAAAAATATATTTTGTTTTAAGTCCTCCTGTTTCTTTTGCTATTATTAAAAGTAGAGGATCATAAAAAATAATAATAATAAATAAAATAACTAAACAAAATTAAAACAAATAAAAGACTCTTAAACATATGTGAATAATCAATTTGTGCACGGACATGGAGCGGTACAACTCATCCAAAGACGAAACTACAGTCTTTGGATGTTATAACTGGGCTGTAGATATGTTGCATGTAGTTCTGTCAAAGCCCTCACTAAACGTTGGTAACTTTTACTGCTTCACTTATAAACAATTCTTTGATTGTAAGAATAAGAATAGTTCAGTAAAAGTGGTGATTAAGCCATACAGATGGGTTCTTTCATTCTGTCTATTTTTAAACTGATAATAGTATATCACTCACCAGAATTGCTAACTAAAAAGGTGTACCCCCGAAAAGTGAAGCGTGAAAAAACATTTATGCTGTTATTACTTACATCTCATACTTATACTTTATCTTATCAACTTCTTATTCATGTTTTGGTGGAACTTCTATATTCTGTTCTCACAACTATAGGTTTATCAATGTAAAGAAAATTAAGGCACCAAACGATGTTAATCAATTTTTTTATCTTTAGTAGGAGCAAACTTATCATGTAAGCGTCGTAATGTTGTGATGAGAATCTGTGTAGCCTTTACAATGCTGCCGCGTTGTGTTTCCCCAACAAGAATTAGGTATATGAATATTTCTATGCCATCATTTCGCGTTGTCCGACTCAGGGACCGATTTACACACCTGGGTGCCCCGGGCACTGACAAATATGGTGCCCCCCCCCCCCCACACACAAAAAATATGATGGTAAGTGTTGGATATTATTTTGATAGAAAGAAAATTTTAAAATACCGATTTCATACGAAAAAAATTATTAATCAAGATGTTTTGCCAAAATATTATTTAATATAAATCTAAAATAAATTTGTGGTTTTCATGTTAAATTTTTTTTTTACAGTTGCATATGGAAAAACTATGAAACAAATGGTAAAGGTAAATCATAATGTGCTTTCTGCGCATCAATGATTCCTTACATATTTTCTCCTTTGTTTTCTTGTAGTGAATTCATCTATAATGTCCTCATAATCAAGTTTTAGGTCAAACTTCTTTCTATTGAAAATAGAGCTAATAAAGATAATTTAGCATCAGAAATGAGAGTATGCAAAGGACACTTAATTCTCTTCAATAGCGAAAATGATCGTTCTCCGCAACAATTGGCTAATGTGGTTTCATTTAATAAAAAAAAAATTGTCAAATGACAAAAAATTTTTGTTTCCTTTAGTTAGAGGCCCCGAACACTAGTCCCTGAAAAAAAAAATTGATGACAGAAATTTGGTGCCCCCTTTCCTTTGGTGCCCCGGGCCCGGGCCCCGAATGCCCTGCCGTAAATCAGTCCCTGGTCCGACTACCAAAATGGTTTTTGAACTCGAGTAGCTAAACTAACAATTTGGCGATCCTCTTTAGTTTGTACATATACGCAACAGATGGCAGCATCAACTATAATACAAAATAATTCTCTGATGCGTTAGGATTACGAGGATAAAAATAAAATGAGTACATTTAAACGATTTGAATCTCTATATTCATATTAAAAACAACAATCACCATGCTAATCTGAAAAATTTAGAGCAACATCAACTTTGGCCAAGTGAAGATATAGAACTGCGAAAAGAAGAATCAGCATCAAATAATAATGCTATAAGTCAACATTAAGCAAAAATAAACAAAAAATAAATAAATTATGTCATATTATCATGTTTGTTGCAAAGCTTGTCTTAAAATGTGAGCGATACTTTGAAAATTATTTTGAACAGTTTGTTCATAGCTGAAATCAGTCAACACAAAAATTTTTAAATTGTTTTTCGGATACAAAATGTAAAGCAAAAAAATGAACTTTTGTCAAATAAGGTCTACTTTAAGCAGAAAGTAAATTAACTCCTTCATAAACACGTAGCGCGTAGCTATACAGTTTTTCAACAAATTTGCAATCCTATCTTGTTTCAACAAATACCCAACAGATGGCAGCATCAACTATAAAGATAAAAATAAAATGATTAAATTTAAACTAATTTTATTTTGAGCAATCACGACATGAATTGCTTATTATATTCATTTGGCCGAAGTTGATGCTGCTCTGACTTTTGAGATTTCCGTGGCGATTTTTTTTTTTTTTTTGTATTGAAAGCGAAATTTTCGTCGCCATAGACACAAATAGTTGCGGTATGATTTTATATTCAATTATTTTTCAGGTTCTCACTCAAGCAGACTTAACATTAAAAAATCATACTTTAAAAAACTAAAAAAGAACACTTTTGTAGCAATATGAACTAAAAAGTAAAAAATAATATTTGGATGTTAAGTATGATAATATAATGGGGAGGGACTGGGGAGGAACAAAGAAGAGCCAGACAGGACAGTTGTTTAAATTTATCAAAATGAAAGATGTTAACGGGTTAAATTTTCTCACGGAAGCAAGTCAAGTGGACATTGTATTAAGCCATTCAAATCTCAGGCTAACCTGGGAATTAGGAAAATTTACTTCTTTAGTAGGGTCGTGGGCACTTTCAACAGCTTACCGGCATAACATTTTTGGCATAAAATTAGTTTAAAACAATTATAACTCCCGTTCTTATTATCTTGGAACATTGGAACAAATTTCATCTGAAGCAGAAAAACTTCTGATGCAGAAAATTATCTGGTGCAGGCGCAGCGGCCACTATCGACATTTATTAGCTACTGCGAGCATTTTTCGTCCTCATATTATTGGGTTTGTGCAAAAATATTGATTAAAATTGGAATAAGATAATAATTAATAATTAAGTAAATTGATTATAGAATATTGCATTGTCATCAGGTCTGAGGTCGCATGGCAAAATTCAAAAGAACCCGATCGCAGAAAGTGGAATAAATTTGAGTTGCAAGATTCCGTTACAAAATACATAGATACATACATACAGGTACAGGTTATAAAAGCGTGTTAATAATAAAAAAAAGGGGGAGGGGGTGTAAAATTACGTTTTCTAAGAAAAAATGTAGATAAAATAAACAGCAAAACTTTATCAGCATACAAAATTTTCAGATTACTAATTCCCATAATTTAAGATTCATAAGAAATAAAATATAAACGTTATACGGTGTAAATAATATTTATGATAAGTGTACAGGTGGATTTTTTTAAGGGTATGCCACATATTACCTATTCTAGAAAACCACCAGTCATAATATGACGTAGGGGAGGGTGGCCCAAAGCGGGTAGGCCTTCGTATGCATCCTCCCCCCCCCCTTATGGTGTGTAAGCCGCGATGCATAAGAATGTCGTGTTTACATGGACACCTCCGTTTTAATCAGTCTCAACGAAGCAGCAGAGAAGCATGGCGCAGTCAGGCTTAAAATTTAAAAAATGATACATTTCTATAAAAAAAAAAAAAAAAAAAAAAAAAAAACGAAGTTGTGTAACTTGTGATTGGTCGAAAACTAGTTTTTTTTTCTTTTCTTTTTTTTTTTTTTTTTATAGTCAATAACATTGCGTTATTCTGACGCCATCCACCTACAAATTATGATAGTCATTTCGTTTGTTTCTTTTTTAAATTTAAGGTTACAGTTATTGGAATAAAAAACGTGCCATCAGGCAAAGCGGGTATAGGATTTTATCATATATTTATTTATAATTTCATGACTCGTATGCTGACTTAAGATTTTCTATATCAATAGGATAAGTTTAACTTTGAAAAGTTTTTTTCAGGATGACAATTAATTAATCCATTAATTTAATCAGTTTTTTTTATGCTTTATGAACAAATGTGCTGACTTTAAATTGGCTAAGTACAACTTTTTTATGTATATTTTTTTATAATGGCAGGTAGTTAGTCAATTATTTTAATCATTTATAACTTCATTTGGCAAATGTAGCAAATCAGAATTAGTTAAGCTTACCCGCCTTGGGCTCCCTGGTAGGGCAAAGTGGGTTTTTGAAATGTTTGTAAAAAATGATAATAATTAATTAATATTGTGTTTGAAATAATACAAAGATCACTTTTTATTTTGAAGTTCAAGAACCCTGCTAGGAAATAAAACCGAAATTGTTGCGATAAAAATCCAAAAACTACAACTTTCGACCGTTCTTCGAAAACCTACCTGCTTTGGGCCACCCTCCCCTATGTAAATTTCTTGATCCTTTCCATTTTATTCCATTCATATAGAAACAAGAAACCCAACGAGTAGGGGCCTGCTGGAATTCGTAATTGTGAAAAACATAATTTGAATTGAAGACGTCAAAGTTCAAATGAATACTGGATGCTATGTGTTATATGTTTTTCTTTTTTTCGGAATTAGTTAAATGTTTTATTAATTTTGTAATAATGAAATGCAAATGAAACTCAAATCGACACAATTTATTTTTCTTCACAAATATTAAATAACTCCTAATTTTCCACATTCCATCAAACTTCCCAAAACTTCCCTAACCTCAAAATTTTGCATTTTTTCCTGTTTTTTGTTTCTTTTTTTGCCATCCATGCGTGTTTGGAAGTGGTGTTGGGGAGAGAGGGGGGAGGGGGTTGAAAATATCGTCTAATTAAAGTCATTTAAAAGGATTTCCCTTTAGCGTTTGGCTTTAAAAAGACATGCACTGAAGAAGAGGTTCCTCGTGTCCCTGAAACACGTTTTAGCAATTCCATAGCGACTAATGCATATTAAACGTGATTTAATCGTTTGAAGTCTTATAATATATTTTCCTCGACAATCATGGAAACTGAGCAGTAGGGTGGAACGAAAAAGACTGCTTTTTTATTCCATTTTTATATTTCGCAATCTATATATATAAAAATGAATGTTTGTCTGTATGTCATCCATGAACTCAAAAACTACCCGGCAGATTTGGCTGAAACTTTCACCGTTTGTTATTTTTGGTACTGGGAATGTTTATAGACCAGTTCGAAAAAAATCCGATCGATAGTTCATTTTTTATTCCAGTTTAAGACACAATCCATTGGATAAATGCGAATAAAATTATCGGCTGCAGAAATTAATTCGCGTGAAAGATCTCATTGATAAGAAGTTAGTTGTTGCCATTTTTCTCGAGTTTGAACAAATAAATTCTTTCTTTATTGTTTTATGGCTTTTCATGCAACGGTGGGATTTAAAACTTTTTCTATTTGATATTTTTGTTATACATAAATTTCCCGCATTTTACGTTCTTCCTGGAAACTTAAAAAAAAAAAAAAGAAAAAAAAAAGAAAAGAAAAGAAAGAAAGAAATGTTTTAAAATAATATGTTTCCTTTTGTGCTTTGCTAATCCACGCTGTTGAAAGTTAATCTATGAAAGGAGAAATGTTTCTGCTCTTCCTTATGGATTTTTCGTCCGCCAATGGAGAACAGGAAGAACTGGGAACAAAGAACGTCTCTTTCAACAATCTATTACAAGTGCTTACAAACAGTAGAAGACGATTTTCTTTCTCATAAGAAGAGGAGAAAAAAAAAGTCTTGCAAAATATTTCAATCCTGGAAGATGATGCATTTACTTTGAACTCAATGACTAAAAAACAATCCACTATTGCAGACAATTTTCAACCTAAACTCCCGGATTCGAAACTTAATGCGTTAAAACGATATAAAATGGTATGCAAAATAATGTATTTTTCTTAAAATATAGATATTATACCTTTTGAAAGAGTCATCTTTACTTCCTTTATTTTTTTCCATTTGATTTTTGTTTTATACAAATATACAAATACAAATGTGACGACCAGCAACAGGCTCTGGGCCCAGCTAGGCTAGTCCTAGTCAATCAATTAGTCCTCAATGAAGATCAATGGCCCTCTTAAAGCTATCCACCCCCCTGCTCATTACCACCTCTTCCGGTAAGCCATTCCAAGTGCCCATGACCCTGCTAAAGTAGTAGTTTTTCCTAATTTCCAAGTTAGCCTGAAATTTAAATAGTTTAAAACAATGACCCCTTGTCCTGCTTTCCCCGCAAAAGTTTAATCCATTAACATCTTTCATTTTGATAAATTTAAAAAACTGAATCATGTCCCCTCTGACTCTCCTTTGCTCCAGGCTATACATGTTAAGCCTGTTAAGTCTGGTATCATAATCTAAATCTGAGAGTCCCCTTACTAATTTAGTTACACTTCTTTGAACCCTTTCCAATACAAAAATATCTTTCTTCAGATAAGGCGACTAAAACTGAACAGCGTACTCCAAATGAGGTCTTACTAAACTCCAATACAAAGGCAGAAGAACCTTCTTAAATTTGTTTGAAATAGATTTATTGATAAACCCAAGCATTTTGTTGGCTTTGTTACTAGCAATACTGCACTGTTGACTAAACTTGAAGTCCTGATTTATTAAGATACCCAGATCCATAACATTTTCTGCCTGATTTATGACTGAACCCTGTAAACGATATCTCATACGCTTATTTCCATGACCTAAGTGTAGCACTTTCCATTTCCCTACATTAACTGCTATACCCCATTTATCTACCCACTTAGTTATATGATCTAAATCCTCTTGAAGCTGTTTTACTTGTTCTTCAGTTTCGACAATCCCCATAACTTTTACATCATCAGCAAAACAATTCTTGCTTCCAGAAATATTTTCATTGATGTCATTCATAAATATAATAAACAAAAGAGGCCCTAAAACTGATCCCTGAGGAACCCCACTTAAAACATCACTCCAATTAGAATGATTTCCTCTCACAACTTCTCTTTGCTTCCTACCAGTGAGCCAGTTTTTAACCCAAAGTAAAGTTTTCTATGTCTTTCGCGTCTTTTACGTTTTCCCGTATTTTACGTTTTTTCAACCCAATCCCTAGAGAAACGTAAAGCCAGGGTAACGCTGTAACCCCGGTTTTTTGCAGTTTGTCAGAGACTGCAAGGTAAGTGCTTTACGTTACAAAAAACGTCCAGAGTTAATTATGTGTGAGTGGGTGCAAGACTAACTTCGAAAATAATTTGTAACTCCTTAAAAACACAAAGAAAAGAAAGAAAAAACGACGTTATAAGATCTTACAATCCTTTTACAAATAAAAAATTGAATTAACTCGATCCCCCCTTCCCCACATTAACTCGTCAGAGAATCACACCGGAACTCCATTTAGTACTCCATATTCCTTTATCCACGTCCCACCCACCCACCCCCATGCTTCACAGCATCCCCGTTTTGAATCCCCCGGCGCCACTTATCCAAAATTCAATAAGGCACATGTCAGTCACTGGTTCCATCGCAGGGGGCGCACGCGTCGATGTCGATGATTAAAAGAGGAGGAAGAACATCGGCGGTTAAGTGGTCATCAAACGAAGATTAATAACTCCTCTTCAGTGGGGAACTTTGGGGGACGTCACAGAAGGAGGGGTGGTTGTTGGGAATAGAAGAGACGCACAGAATGGTCATACATATGCTTTGTGGCTTATTTAGATTTCAAAGTTGTTGTCCAGCATTACTTAAGCTTCACAACTTCAGGATGTTAAAACTTTAATGAACATTTATGATTGATTCTTTCAATATAAACATTAAAAAGGTTATTTATGAACGACGCTTTTGAAAAGTGCTGCACGGTGATGCGTTGCATAGGCGGACGCTTAGGCATTTCACAAATTTGGAACTGCCAACATAGTAGGTACTTTAAGTAATAACATAAAGACCTCATTTAGCAAAGCACTTGTAGACAGACGAAAATCATCGTTAAATACAATTTACCGTTACATTTATTTGTGATTGTCCTTGCAAAAGGTTTGTCTTAATATTAAATCGATTTCATAAAATACAATAATTTATCAATTTAGTAAAGAAAAATAAGTTTTGTGATATTTTTTGTTTGATTTTCATTGAACTGTATTAATTAATTATCAATATTTTTATTGTTATTATTATTATTAATAATATTGCAAACGTAATAAGTTGTACAAAAAAACTTTTAAAACCCTAATTCTTAATTGTATTTCATAAATATTTTCAAAGTTATGATTTTGCAAATATCGTTGTATTAAGGTATGAGGAATAATTTCAGCCAAAAAAAAAAAAAAAAAAAAATCCATTAAATGAAAAACGTTCTACCAAAGACATGAACTAAGCCATTAAATATATAAAATTTGCATCTGTCAGAAGGTATACAACTGTTGGATCTGTTTTTGCCTTAACTGAAATCTATTTAAGATAGATAGACATTTTAACGCACTTTAAATGTTGTTAGTTGATGGAGAATGCAGTTTCTTCGCTAATAATCATCATTTCATGAATCAGAATTCTATGCGTTACACTTTGTAAGGATTCTGAAAATTACAAGTTCTAAAAATAACAGACTCGATGTTCTAACTTTATTGAGATTGTTCTTCTAAAACAGCGTTTCTCGACCTTTTTTGACCTGTGAACCGGCGAGAGCTTTTGAGAAATTAAAAAAAAAAAATCGTGGACCAGTTCCGTTTCTTTTTCCTCTCTTCCTTTCCTTTCTTTTCTTTTTCTTCTTCTTCTTCTCTTTTTTTTTTTTTTTTGTTAAAAGAAAGAAAAACCTTGAACTCGCGGAATGTTAAAAACACGTGAAACTTTTTACGGACCGGTAAGATGTTTTTTCCTTTTTTTTTTTTTTTGCGAAAAAAAAAAAGGTTTGACTCAGGGACTGTTAAACACTTGAAAAAATATTTTGCGAAAGGATGCGATTTTTTTTTTTTTTTTGGTTCCCTTTTTTTTAAACAAAATAATAATCTTGTGTAAACAAAACTTAGTGTTAAAAAGCTGTTCCAAAAACATGTAAATATTAATAATAAAATGAGTAATTATTGTAATAATTATGCATAAGTTCTCAACATCGTTGAAACACTATACGAATTAAAGAAAATTGATCACAAAATACACGTAAAAGATGTCGTGTATGATATTACTTTTATTAATATTCTGGTGCTTTCATTCCTTTTTTATTTTCATTCTTTTAGTCGGGATAATTTTTCAACTTGGACAGGCAAAAATCTCTGAGGACCGGTCAAATTTTTCTGCGAACAGGTGCCGGTCCGCCGGACCACGGGTTGAGAATCGCTGTTCTAGAAGATAAGTACTTTATCTATAAAGCACTGGAGAGCGAGAGGGGGTGGGGGGGGGGGGGGGAATATGAGAGAACTTTTCAGTTCATCATCAATGAACTACGCTGATTACTAAACAAACAATATTTTCCGTACTGTAAGACAAATATATACGGAATGAAATACTGTTTTAAAATATTTAGTTTTTTTTTTTTAATTTAAACTGTGCGGAGAGTATTCATTCTCACGTTTTGAATCATTGTAAAGTGTTAAAAAGTAAAGTACAGTAAGGATGCGTATTACTACTATGCACCAAGCTTGATATTGGCTACAGTTGAATAGGTTAAAACTTCGAGGGGGCAGAGACGGGGTCGAGGGGCACGATACGTGTGTCTGACAGCTGTTTAGGGCACATGAGCGCATGCCAGGATGGATGGGAGTAAAGAGCTATTATCTAAAAAAAGAGCGACTTTATTGTATGCTTTTTCTTTCCTTTATTAGATACATCAAAAGTAAAGTTCTGCTTGTATTTTCGTGACATAGTCTGCAGAAGTATAATGCCAATCTTATTCCATGAACTATCATCAAAATTTTATTTTTAACATGAATTAAGACTTTACACAATGTAACATTTTAACTTAGTGAAATTTTCTAATTGGAACGATCATAAAAACATGTAAAAACTGTATTACTCATCAAAATTTTTTCTTTTATAGAAACATCGAAAAAGTTAAAATTTGAGTGAAACAGAAGAACCCTCTGTTTTTTCCTTATTTAAAAGCAGATTTAGTCTACAAACTGATGAAAGGGGGCCTAAATGTGTTTGTGAGAGTAGGGTGGGTACAGTGAGGCAGTGAGAAAAGTGAGACAACAGTAGATTATTTTCTGTTTGGACATTTATAGCCTGGTAAAACTTTTCAAACGTCAGGTTGACATAATGTGAACAATATTATAAAAAGAAGTTTACTTTCAAATATGAGTGGGTAGAAGTAGATTTTTGTCTCTTTTTTGGTTTTTGAAGAAATGATGGATGCCATTTAGTGGTGTTTCAGTTTTGCTAGTCCCCAGTAATTGTCACATGTGCTTATAGTCATTAACGTGTTGTGTACTATGTCACTAGTTAGATTTTTGACACTTTTGCAGCAAAAATATATACAATATCATATGAGTTCTACTATTGATTTGAATCCTCCAGAATCTACTGTTAAATTATTAAAAAAAACAGTAAAAAAACAAATATGTTTGACCTTCACAGTTAGATATTGCGACTGTAGAGAACTGTTCCATTTTTTATGGTCCCTTTGAATCATCGGGTTAATGTTCCCTTTTATATGAATTCAGCTATAATTCGTAAAATCAAAACTGCATGCCGACTGATGGAACAGCAATAATCTCGATATTTTTTCCATGTAATATTCCAAATTTTAATGTCTGTGAAATACGTTGTTAACGTCAAGATGTGTGATTTAACATTAATTTATGTGAAATTACCTGCTTTAAATTAACATTAATTATGTTTCTTATGATGATGAACTTTGTATGTAATCTAAAATTGGGAAAAAAAAGTGATTTCCCAGTTATATTAACATGTGCCAATTACTGGATCACAAGGTGTCATACACTGGGGTATCAGGTGCCAATTACTGGTGATCTTGGTAACTTTTTATACACATATTTTTATAAAAATATAGATTCAAATATTTTTGTTTTCAGTGAATTAAATTTATGCACAGATATGCATTTTTTGATACAAAAATATTTGCTAGTGAATATATTTTTTCTAAGTAATAAAACAGAGGTAAGTTTACGGACAAACTCTCAAAGTGCCAATTACTGGGATCGTTACCCTAGTTTTAAGCCACTGAAGTAAAATATCTCCATTATTTGTTGCACTGTTTCTAAACTGTTACATAAACTTTACAAACTGGTGTTATTAATCTGCCTTTTAACTAGCATTCAGTTTAGCAGTAGAACGATGTTGTTAATTTTCTTTGTCTGAGAATGGCAGCTCTTGAGTTTATATTTTGCTATGAGTTAACAGTGGGACACCATTAATTCGTGGTTCACTTCCTCCATGGCACTTTTGTATTAAAAGTGAAGAAAGTACACATTGAATAAAATTTAATTATAACTAGCCTGTTCGTGCTAATTGTAACGAAATAAGTTTGAAAGCCTTACATCAGCGAAGTAAGGATGCTTGAATGGAGTTATGACTTTGAAAGATACATAATATCACATAAGTATTTCCCTATCTTACTTATTCTATTCACATTATTTTGTTTTTATTATTGCATTGCGGTATACTAATTGCAATAATATTCCTTCACAGTTCAAAATTTCAACATGCCTAGAGAAAAGGAAGTCAGATAAGCTATTATGTAGATTTTCTGAAACAAACAGATCATGGACAAAGGCTACAGTGAAAGCATTCCATCCTTATCTAATGCTACATCAGAAAATGACATTTGAAGTCAATTTAATAATCCAGAATGATCTAAATTATTCCATCGCAGTCCCTAACAGATACGTGGTAGATGTCACTACTGTGTGTCAGCAGCGAATGAAATTTACCTTGCTGGAGGCAATAGCTCATACTAAAACCAAACAATAACAATGATTCATATTTTTCCAGGTAAATTTAGATTCTTTCAAAGTTTGTAAATTTAAAATATATGTGTCTTTTTGTTTTTATCATTTTTCTCTTTTGTGTGAATGTGAATTTATAGTTTTTTCTAGATCCACTTTCATAATAATAGTTGCAGTGACAAATACTGTACCATTTGAAAAGACATAATTACAGTGTAATTTAATAGAAAAAATTTATTTGAATTATTAGAAAGTCTCACTGTGTCCACTCTTCTCCTAAGTCTCATCACTTTCTCAAATAAGTCCCAAGTAATCCCGTCCACCGCCCCCCCCCCTCTTATGTTCATTATAAGTTACCTGGTAGGTAACGACGAGAAAAGTTTCGCATTTCCTGATGAAAACACTTTTCTTGCTCCCACCCATGTTCTGTATGAATTTTATGAATATTTAATGGTGAGAATCAATGATGTCTAATTTGAGAGACTACAGTAATTTTTTCCGCGATTTTTAACCAATGTGAATCCCAACAAAAGTTATTCCCAGTGCAAGGTTTATCTGCATGGAAGGTAAAATAAATTAATGATTAAAGTAAAAACAGTTTACATAAAGTAAAAGGATTGAATTATTAAATTTCAAAAATATATTATATAAAGCTTGCAATTTCATTTTCGATTAAAAGTTATTTTATTGTTGAGAAATATAAAATGTAAAAATGAACCATAAATAATGAATATTAAGAACGAGAATAATTTGCATATCAGCAAGCAGTTGTAAGCAAAAAATAAGTAAAATCTTTCGCAGATTTTTCTTTTGTGAAATAAACAATAACAAGCTTTAAATTTATGACGAAAATTCACCCAATCCAGTTCTTTTTTACCATCGTCAATGATAAATCCGAAGAAAATTTCTTTCGATTGCGTGAAAATTTATTATGAAGATAAAAAATGTTTAACTCAATATTTCGTTTTGTATAAATCTTCCATATGAATCTCTGTTGATTGTTTGACAGACGTACTCCTGCTACCAGATTGATGTTTCACGGAAATTGTGTGTTAAATACAGAAAATAGTTTGACTAATAAAAACAGGCTAAAACTTAATAAAATTCCATTTCATTTACAACTTAAAGGGCTGCGTCGCCCGACTTTGCACGGTGAACCTCGAAAAGAAAAGTTAGGTCAAGTGACGGGTATTGAACAAAAGAAAAAAAAAAAGAAAACAGTAACATTTTGCGGCAAAATAACCAACATTTTAAATCCCCTGATTATAAGAAAAGCCTCAAAACAAAAGCCAGAATTTTATTTGTTCATATTCGAGAAAGAAATGGCAACAGATCTTTCTTCTCAACGATGTTCTTCATGCTACAAAATTTAATAAAAGCATTGTTACGAAAAGTTGAGATGAAGCACTGAATAATAATTTGAATGGAGGAAAGTCTTTGAAAAATAGGGATTTTATGTCGAAATTTTAAGTATCCTAATTACTAGTTTTTAATTGATATCTCCGCTAATTATTATAAGAAGATTATATTAAATAGCCAAACATAAAAACGAGAAAATTACGAATCCATCGATACCTGGTTCAATGGTCAGTTTACTGGCGTTCGGAAGAAGTAACTCAGACATAGATAGATACATACGCTCAGTTTTTGATTATGTCATATTCTAACTTTGCCAAACGTTTGAAAAGTTAAAATACGCATTTTAAATGCTTCGGTTACTAGATAACTGAGACTGAACCTTTCTTATGCTTCATTTCGTGATAAATTTCGTTTTTTGTTCTGACTTTTTTTCTTTTACCACGCTTTCAATAGCACGTGCTACCGTGACCTTTCGCATTCCTGAGTCTGCTTCATCTTCTCTTCACAAGACTGTACGCGTGACGTCATTTTGCAGAGCGGAAGCAGCGGCCGCCTATTGGAACATAGAAAAAAGTGCGGGGTTAGGAGACTAATAGCTCGTAAGTATAGATCCAAACCATTATCAAATTGAATTCTGTAGAGAGATGGGAAAGAGCAAGATCATATCCTTTATCGCCAAGATTGGCGAGTTTGTCCTGAAAAAAGAAGCTAGAAAAGTATGATACTTTTATTTGAAAAAAAAAAATTTCTTAATGTATAAAATAAGCCGTTATGTATATTTTTGAAGACTGAAAAACAAAGGAAAAGAAGAAGAGAAATAAAAAAGAAAGAAACGTGCTCTAATACATTTTACAAATTAGCTATGCTTTACGAGAAATAATTGAAATTAGTTTTCCAACTTCCATTTTGAACTTCTTTCTTTCCTCCTTAACCAAATAGCTTAGAATATTTTATTTCATCTGTTGAGACGAAGAAATATTTTTTAAATCTTACAAGGAAACCGTTGACGATGTAAGTGATTGGAATGACGGAGTTCTTATAAATGCATATGAGATATCTGTAGTAGAGAAAAATATTTATATATAAAAAAAATATTAAAATCTTTAAAACCATGAAAAATCATTTCATTTTTTAATAAATACCTCTTAGTTGTAGTAAGCTGTATCCACTCTTTTTATAGAACTGATGTGACGTTCATCTTTTTATTCGTCTATTTTATCTGAATGTTATTTCGGTTCGTTGTTTTTACTTTCTTCTATATCTAATACATAGAAGAAAGTATTGGATTCGTGCAAATTTTCGAATTTCGAATTTTGACGGATTCGAACGTTTTGAGGTGTGCTGAGTCCATTTCGACTATTTTTGGAAAATGTCTGTCTGTCTGTGTGTGTGTATGTATGTGTGTGTGTATGTGTGTGTCACGTCTGTGTGTGACCAGTTTTTTGTGGCCGCTCTACAGCAAAAACTACCGCATGAAATCGAACGAAATTTGGTACACATATGTGCCCCTATGTGAACTTGTGCCCATTGGTTTTTGGCGCGAATTCCTCCAAGGGGGGTGGAGCAATGGGACGTTTTTTGAGTTACGCGTGCTTGCTATTCCTCGGGAAGTAACTGGCGGAATCAGACAAAATTTGGTCCATATGTTGCCATTAACAGGAACAGGTGCTGATTTAATTTTGGTGTCAATAACTCAAACGGGGGTTGAGCTATAGAACGTTTTTTGTCGTCAATTGTGACTGCTGTATCTCAAGAAATAATGAACAGAATGAAAGAAAAATTTATCGGCAAGTAGTCCTTAGTGGGTATAAGAGCTGATTTTATTTTGGTGTCAACAGCTAAAAAGGGGAAAGCGCAATCGCCCGTTCTTTTTTTCCATTGTGAGTGCCTTATCTCAAGAAGTAATGCTACGTTCTGGTTGAAATTTGGAATATATGTGAATCCATATGTAAACAGGCTTTGGTTCAATTTCGACGCCAATCGCTCCAAGAGGTGTTGATTTTTTTTTTTTTTTTTTTTGAATAAAAATAGCCTTATTAATGCAACAATAAGAAAAACTAGTATGTTGTGGCCATCACGAAACTTTCTTCTATATTTTTCCTTTTTCTGATCCCTCCCCATGCTTGACGAGGAAGCAATATTCCTAACAAAAACAAAATTACACATGCAAAAACTTGACGACCATCCCAATGTCTGAATTATTGTAAAAGCAAAGCAAAGAGCGAAAATTGAAAAGTATTTTAAAAGCCTTGCTTGAAATAATTACAAATATTTTATTTATTAACAAACATAAGATGGCAACAGTTAAAATTTTTAAATCATTGAGATAATATTTCCGATAGGGCCGTGGTAGCCTGATCGGTAAGGCATTGGACTCGGGACCGGAGGGCCTCGGGTTCGATCCTCGCTGGTCGAAGACCCACCGTCGTCATTAATGGGGACCGGGCGACGTTAAATATGCTCGTGGTCTCAATGTCCTCCAAGTGAAACGATACCTCTGGGGGTGCTAGTACTAGGTAGCTATTAGCTCTTGGGCTAGTTCAAAATTCTCACTAACTGTTCGATCCGGTGATGGTGCTGCCACCTATCGGTATATAAAATAATAGAGGCAAGGCACATAGTATGCAATCCTCGACATTAATACAGTTGAAGTCAGTTGTGACTCTTGAATAGAATAGAATAATATTTCCGATCATTTCCATACAATTACTAGTATGTTGTGGCCATCACGAAACTTTCTTCTATATTTTTCTTTTTTTTTTCTGATCCCTCCCCATGCTTGACGAAGAAGCAATATTCCCAACAAAAACAAAATTACACATGCAAAAACTTGACGACTATCCCAATGTCTGAATTATTGCAAAAGCAAAGCAAAGAGCGAAAATTGAAAGTTATTTTAAAAGCCTTGCTTGAATTAATTACAAATATTTTATTTGTTAACAAACATAAGATGGCAACAGTTAAAAATTTTAAATCATTGAGATAATATTTCCTATCATTTCCATACAATTAAAATCACGAGAAATACGCAGACGACAATCTATTACGATTTATCTTTCTTATTGTTGCATTAATAAAAATATTTTTATTCGCAAAAAAAAAAAAAAAATCAACACCTCTTGGAGCGATCGGCGTCAAAATTGAACCAAAGCCTGTTTACATATGGATTCACATATATTCCAAATTTCAACCAGAACGTAGCATTACTTCTTGAGATAGGGCACTCAAAATGGAAAAAAAGAACGGGTGATTGCGCTACCCCCTTTTTAGCTGTTGACACAAAAATAAAATCAGTTCTTATACCCACTAAGGGCTACTTGCCGATAAATTTTTCTTTCATTCCGTTCATTATTTCTTGAGATACAGCAGTCACAATTGACGACAAAAAACGTTCTATAGCTCAACCCCCGTTTGAGTTATTGACACCAAAATTGAATCAGCACCTGTTCCTGTTAATACCAACATATGGACCAAATTTTGTTTGATTCCGCCAGTTACTTCCTGAGGAATAGCAAGCACGCGTAACTCGAAAAACGTCCCATTGCTCCACCCCCCTTGGAGGAATTCGCGCCAAAAACTAATGGGCACAAGTTCACATAGGGGCACATATGTGTACTAAATTTCGTTCGATTTCATGCGGTAGTTTTTGTTGTAGAGCGGCCACAAAAAACTGGTCACACACAGACGTGACACACATACACACATACACACATACACACACACACACAGACAGACAGACATTTTCCAAAAATGGTCGAAATGGACTCAGCACACCTCAAAACGTTCGAATCCGTCAAAATTCGAAATTCGAAAATTTGCACGAATCCAATACTTTCTTCTATATATTAGATATAGAAGAAAGTAAAAAGGTGAAATTTTTCTTTTTTTTCTTTGAAGGTACAAATTTACTGCCAAAATTAAAAATAATGCTTCAGTGCAATTCTTATTTTACTACATTGTTCTTTCTTTATGTGTACAGCAATTTTCTAAACAGAATTCTAATTTGTTCATTTTGAAGAAGATTCGTTATCTGAAATGTTGTGGCCATCACGAAACTTTCTTCTACATTTTTCTTTTTCTTTTTTTTTTCTGATCCCTCCCCATGCTTGACGAGGAAGCAATATTCCCAACAAAAACAAAATTACACATGCAAAAACTTGACCCAATGTCTGAATTATTCGGAACTCCAGCGCTCGAATACGCTACCTTGCGATGATTTACAAAACTGCCGATGGAACTAAAACATTGCCACGTTTTAGTTCCATGTGTGTCTGTTGACGTAAACACAGGCAGTTTGTTCTGAGTATTTATTAACGCAATCGATGAGTCTTAGTTTGCTTTCAGCTACAGAAATTAATTCGTCCCCTAAGAGTATTCTCGAGCTTCTCAAAATAATGTTAGTTTTCCTTATTTCTTTCAAAAAAGTATTAAATGGTGGACGCGTAAACAAGAAAACTCTGGATTAACAAAATTGGATAACGTTATACCAGGTAAAAATTTTTTTTGTTTTGTATGAATTTGTAAGAATATGAGTTTTTTTAAATCTTAAATTAATTTAACTAATCATATTTTACAGCAGCATTTAGTTGGAATGGACAGTATGCAAAATATTTTCTTGGATTTATTATCGTAGAACAAAATGAAAAATGTTTAACCTAGAAAGAATTTACTTTATTCCTTTTATTCTCAGCTGAAAGGTTTCGCCAAATTTGTTTAGGGTTATAATTTGGTATTGTGCGAGCAAAGTAGCCTTGGCGAGATTTCGCGTTTTTAGTTAAACCATTTTTAATTTTTATCATGAGTGGAATAAAATGGTAGTAAGATTACAGAATTCGATAAGTGAAAAGAAATAATGGTCAATCAACTGAAAAGAAATAATGGTCAATCAACTGAAAAGAAAACTACCACCATATATCCGTGAGAATTTTGTTGATGATTTGCATAACATGACACAATTAAATCGTAACTCAGAAATTAGAAAAATCGAAACAGAAAATTTTTAAATGAACCGATTCAGGAATTCGAGAGAAATAACTCAGCTACAAATGGAAAAAAAATAAGCGCTGGCCAAGCAAGGCAAAGAAGTATCATCTTCTTTCGATAATAATTTGTAATGTCATATTGAATTTTCTAGCATTAATTGTTGTTCTTGTCAGGCCACAATTATTATTTAGTTTTATCAAGAATTGATAAATATCGAATTCAACATCATGGAAATAGCTGCTTAGAACTACAAACTACGTAGTTTGCATTAATCTTTGACGTTTAGTAATGCTTCTTGAATTCTCATTTCTTTCTACGTGGGCCAGAATATCCACAAGACTTTGAAAATTAATTTAAAAAGAATAAAGCGAAAAAATCATACGTACGAACGAAAATCAAAACACTTTTAGCATTTTCTTCGTTACCATGTGCGTTTGTTTTAGTTTTCAATTCCGCCATTAGACAGTGACTTCAGTGCCCCCTACAGTTCGTTGGAGTTGCGAATTGCAAAAGCAAAGCAAAGAGCGAAAATTGAAAGTTATTTTAAAAGCCTTGCTTGAATGAATTACAAATATTTTATTTGTTAACAAACATAAGATGGCAACAGTTAAAAATTTTAAATCATTGAGATAATATTTCCTATCATTTCCATACAATTAAAATCACGAGAAATACGCAGACGACAATCTATTACGATTTATCTTTCTTATTGTTGCATTAATAAAAATATTTTTATTCGCAAAAAAAAAAAAAAAAAAAAAAAAAATCAACACCTCTTGGAGCGATCGGCGTCAAAATAGAACCAAAGCCTGTTTACATATGGATTCACATATATTCCAAATTTCAACCAGAACGTAGCATTACTTCTTGAGATAGGGCACTCAAAATGGAAAAAAAGAACGGGTGATTGCGCTACCCCCTTTTTAGCTGTTGACACAAAAATAAAATCAGTTCTTATACCCACTAAGGGCTACTTGCCGATAAATTTTTCTTTCATTCCGTTCGTTATTTCTTGAGATACAGCAGTCACAATTGACGACAAAAAACGTTCTATAGCTCAACCCCCGTTTGAGTTATTGACACCAAAATTGAATCAGCACCTGTTCCTGTTAATACCAACATATGGACCAAATTTTGTTTGATTCCGCCAGTAACTTCCTGAGGAATAGCAAGCACGCGTAACTCGAAAAACGTCCCATTGCTCCACCCCCCTTGGAGGAATTCGCGCCAAAAACTAATGGGCACAAGTTCACATAGGGGCACATATGTGTACTAAATTTCGTTCGATTTCATGCGGTAGGTTTTGTTGTAGAGCGGCCACAAAAAACTGGTCACACACAGACGTGACACACATACATACACACACACATACACACACACACACACACACACACACACACACACACACACACACACACACACACACACACACACACACACACACACAGACATTTTCCAAAAATGGTCGAAATGGACTCAGCACACCTCAAAACGTTCGAATCCGTCAAAATTCGAAATTCGAAAATTTGCACGAATCCAATACTTTCTTCTATATATTAGATATAGAAGAAAGTAATAAATCGTAATAGATTGTCGTCTGCGCATTTCTCGTGATTTTAATTGAATGGAAATGATCGGAAATATTATCTCAATGATTTAAAATTTTTAACTGTTGCCTTCTTATGTTTGTTAACAAATAAAATATTTGTAATTAATTCAAGCAAGGCTTTTAAAATAACTTTCAATTTTCGCTCTTTGCTTTGCTTTTAAAATAATTCAAACATTGGGATGGTAGTCAAGTTTTTGCATGTGTAATTTTGTTTTTGTTGGGAATATTGCTTCCTCGTCAAGCATGGGGAGGGATCAAAAAAAAAAAAAAAAAAAAAAGAAAAATATAGAAGAAAGTTTCGTGATGGCCACAACATACTAGTTATGAAATGATTTTAATTTTCACTCTTTAGTTACAACATGTAAAATCAGAATTTAAAATGAATATATTATGCATAAGAGAGACCGGGTACAGTTGGCACACATTTTACATTTTGCTTTTTCTAATTTTTGTATGTAATATTACGTATCAAAGTAAAATTTCATTTAATGCTATTACTGTTTTCTCATCAAATAATGATTTCAACACGCTTATTAACATAGTTTAGTTTTTTCATGTAAAAGAAATATATTTAAACATTATTTCGAAATGTATCAACTATTCTCAACGATAAGTCGATACATCAATGATGAAACTGTTATGCTAGAGTAATAATCAACGAAATGAAGTTTTTAAGGGTTGGCGTAAAAGATCTCTGACAAAGTGCTTGAATTTTATATTCGAGGAAATTGATGCCATGCTGTGTATACTCGCTTCCCACCCACAGCCACTTCCATAATTGGAAACTGTTTTACAGGAGGCATGGCAATTACTCGATTCTGTGGTGCTGGGGGTTGATCACCTAATAAAAAGCTTGGTTATACGCTGATTTCTTTGTATGCAGATGATGTGTACACACATACCCTATTATGACAGTTTTTGTTGTTTGTTTGAATTGAAACAATATTTTTAAAGGACGCCAATAAGAAGTAGCCTTTTAATTTATGAAACTTTACTATTGTTTTCGTATCTGTATGTAATTCTTTATTTTGTTCATTGCATGAACATATTTGCTACTTTTCTATCGCACTTCTTATCAATCAAAGCAGTACCTATCCATTATTTCGAATTTTACCTCTCCGTGCTTAAATTTTGGCAGTGAGTGTAGGGTAGACCAGGGCACATTTACGCATTGGTCACGTTTACGCAGCACTCTTTTTTCAAAACGAATTATAAACTGGAGAGCCAACACTCATTACAGATTGATGCCGCTCCCTAGCACATATCCCTGCAAGTTTTTGAGCATCAGTCGAGCTTCGGCTTAGCATGCAGAAAGAATAATATGTTTTTTACCAAGTCGAGTAACTTTTGAGTTGAACGTTTTGAAGCTTATTGTGAATAAATAATACTTAGTTAAGAAAGAACAAATATATAAAAAGCTAGCAAAATTTTATCCATTTTTGAGAATTGTATTTGTATGAACTGAAATGTTATTTAATTTTTTTGCATGGTAAAAATAAATATAAACTTGGTGACAGGGCAAGTTAACGCGTTAACGTCTGAGCACCTTTACGCACGTTCTTTCTATGTCTTACTTCTAAACGTGCCCTAACTTTTTTTCGCTCCGAACTGTCTCAACACTTTTTAGTATTTTCAGGCTATTTAGTTTGGGAAAATTTTTAATTGAGTTACAAATTCGTATCTTATAGCTTACAATCATTTTGTGCTGCCTTCATACCCGTTCAGCTTTTACTTTATACACTATTCAGTCTGTAATAAATTTGCTTTATTTTTGCGATGGTAAGACATTATGTTCAATACACTAACAGATCCACGATTGGTGTCAAAATAAATACGCGTAAACGTGCCCCGCATCCGGGACAAGTTTACGCAAGTGACTTGGACTCAAAAATAATTTTTCTAACGGTTAAAAACAAACTGAGGAACAACTGAATGTACCAATTTTGAGTATATTAACTGCTTTATAAAACTGCATTGTCTAAAATTTCCTAAGTTTAAACATACAATTTAGAAAATTCATTGAAAAAAATCAACGTAAATGTGCCCCGGTCTACCCTATATATGAGAGAGAAAGAGAGAGAGAGAGAGAGAGAAATTTGATCGAACTATAATCACGTACCCTAAATTTAATATTAGCTTCATTTTTAAGGTTGTGAAGGTTTAATGTTCTCTTTCTAGATTTCAATATCAACTATTAGTTTTGATCTTGGCGACAAATAGGAGAAAAATGAATAACATAAGAAAATAAAACAAAAATTTGGAGGAGAGCTTGGCAACCCATTCTGTGAAGCGCGGCTGCAAGTGATGCTATGATGAGAGCTAACAGAGAAATTACTGCACCGGCCATTTCCTCAATTATCTTTGATTAGTGGAGGCGCGGAGTCGCAACCAATCACTGGACAGGAAAAAAAAAACTGGAAGAGAGGAACAATGGCGATGAATACGGAATGACGCATTTAGACGTCGTGCTATTTTGTAAGTTGAAATCACAAGCAGCAACGAAAGAAATTTCTCTGGTGCCACGGATAAGCTCTGTCTTTATGGATACTACTCAAATTTTTACTTTCGTTAAAAAATGTAGAGCTGTAAAAATTGCATAAGACATTTTGATTATTTTCTCGATTACTGTGTGCAATGTTACCAACCTCCACGACTTCGTTTAGAAAAAATGATTCAGTTTTAAGTTCATCTAAATATTTGTAACTCATTTGCTGAAACAAACTTTTTTTTTCTTTTCTCTTTTTTTGAATCATTAAATTGTGGAAATAACTCAAAAGAGTGAAACTGAAAGCGGAAACATCAAATAAGTGGTAGGATAAGAGTGTGCTTATCAGAAAAGTGAAAGGAAGAAACAGATTCACTTCATGGCCAAGCAGTTTACACCAGTAGAAGTTGCGTTCATGGGACCAATTAGTCTAATCTACATGCAAATTAGAAAATAACTGGCAATTTTGGAGTAGAAAGGAACTAAAACTGTAACCATAGTCCAGTCAATGAGTGCTCAAAACAGGGGTGTAGCGTGCATGGAATATGCGATAATTTTTAAATTCAGAATAGTGTTAGGGGTCGTTAGTAAGTAAACATACTAAAAGTCCCCGACCCTAGGGGGTGAACTAAAGGTGGGAGGGAGGGGGGAAGGAAATTTTGGGCTTTTCGAGGAAATGTCGGAAACGGTGGAAAAAATGCGTTTAAAATATAAATTCAAGCTTAATAAACTTCTTACGAAACTGTTTCTACACATATTTGTCAAATTTCAGATAATTTTCCGGGTATATGTTATGAAAAATCAATGATTTTTGGAAAAATTCTCTCTTTTTGTCAAACATTTGCTCCTAGTGCATCCCAAGATCAGTATTCATGAAAATTGTCAATGACAAAGTTGTAGAGCTTCAAATTTCCTTCAATTTGATATGCTACTTTGTTATATTTTATAAAACCATTCAAAAGTTACAGAATTTCAAACACGTACTTTCATGGCGAAAAATGGAACACTTGCCATTCAGAAATTTCAAACTGACTCGAAAGGATCACGCACGTCCTCTTTCTTCAATGAATTCAACAATCCTGATGGACAGTAAAGAAGTATTTGTGGATTACTACAACAAAAATGATGTTTAAGGGGGGGGGGGCGTGAAATTGTGACTTTGTGACAAGGGGGATTTAAAGAGAAGTGTGACATTAATCATTTTTTAATACGAATATGTTTATAAAAAGTAGCTTGCAAAACAAACTTTGTGACAAAGGGGGAAGGGGTGAAAAATGTTGAAAAAAAGTGTAACATCATTTATATGGACAGCCCCTTATCAAGAAATGGGACGGAGATTTGCAGAACTACGTATATGCAGTTTGAATTAGCTCCATACCCATGGCATTGTTTAACGAAAGTGAACTGTGGAAGTGCAGAAAGTCAGCACTTCCTCAGTAAGAAATTTGTTAGAAGTAATTAATAAGTAAACATACTGAAAGTCACCGACCTTGGGGGGGGGGGGAGTTAAAGGTGGGAAGAGGGAGCCAAATATTGTGGTTTTCGATTATAGTATCTCGGAAACGGTAGGAAAAATGTGTTTCCGAAAAAAAGTGGAAGTTAACTAAATTTATTGTGAAATTGTTTTCATGCACATATGTCGCATTTCCATTGGTTTTTTAGGTATGCGTTCTTAAAAACCAATACTTTTCGGGGGGAGGGGAGAATTATCTCGTTCTTACTGTCTCAGAGTGTCTGTGCCAAGCAGGCGCTCAAGGGATCTTGTGCAGCAATCATGTGACAAGGATCCTGACTGTTTTCTGTGTTTTGAAAATCCACCGGCTGAACACTTGAACAGCAAATTCAAACTTGATACCAAAGAAATACGAAGCCTATACCGGTATCACCTTGACACCCAGGTGACAAGCAGTCAAAAACTATGAAGTTCTAGCATGTACTCAATTTCGTTATTCTTATTGAAATGAATATGTGACGCTAGGGCATGATAATGAAGATTTTGATAATAGGAATAAGGTAAATGCAGCTGACTGGCAGCACCTTTTTGTAATTTTAGTTTTTATTACCTTATTACTACTCATATTTTGAAAGTGTTTATATGGAATATGGACTAACAGTAATTAGAAAATGAAAATTTCATCTTTAAGGCGACATCTTGGTTTTATTCTGAGGCGGAAGGGTCATGTCACCAGCAGTGGAAGAAATTGGTAATGTATTGATGTCATTGTCGTCCGCTTTGTACTGGATAAATATTTTGATTCCGTTGTTGCAACTGCCCTTGTGCAAGCTTGCGACAGATTAGTTTAACGATGATTTTCGAGCATTTGGTTAAAATCATCTTCAAGATTCCGTCAGGAGCAACATCCGATTCCGAGAGTTTCAGCACGAATTGGTCATTCCTCCTTTCCCAAACCCCCAATGAGTAGCGTAACTACGGGGTCTGGCGCCCCTGGCGAACTTGAAAAATTGCGCCCCCCTCCCAGGGTCGCCGCGATGGAAAGCCGCCGGAGGTCATTGTGACCTCCCCCCCCCCCCGAATTTTCTTTTTTTTTTGGGGGGGGGGGGATATATCTGACTAATTTATTCGAAAAATTAGGAGACAGTATTGCTACTTTAGTATCCTTATTTTCCTTTTTAAAATTGTTTTCAATGATACCCAATGTTCCTTCGCAGTACATGTTATGAATGTATATGTGTGCATGCTCGAATTTTATCATTCGAGAAATTTGGATTTCTTTCGGCAAATTGAGAATTTTACCATTTCCTAAACATTTTAGTTCTCCCGCGCCATTTCACATAAATTCAATAAAATCAATAACATTTGCAATTAGTTAATAAATATAAATTATGTGCGTTCTTAAACCAAATGAGGATAAACATTTTTCAGTTTCGTTTATAGCAATAATGTATTTTTTTTTAAAACAGCTTTAACATATAATAGAATGCTTCAAACCACTAGAAGAATGAATAATAAACATAATTTACACATTATCTAAAAGAAAGAAAGAAACCTTAAATAAATTTATTAATTAAAATCAAAGCATTTAAAAAATTCTATTATAATTAGGAAAGCAAATCGAATAGAAAAAGCATTGCTAATCTGAAGTTGACTAAAAAACACGACCATTTACGTACAGGCAAAATAAAAGTACTATATATCGCTGATTAAGGCCTCCCAATATTTTGTTCAAGCAAAGGGTTTTTATGCTTATATTATTTATTATGATGAGAATAAATACTTAGCCCAAAAAAACTATACGCTTCAAACTATACAATCATGGCACAGCAAGTTATGAACACGACTTTTTTCGACTGGTTATACTCGTTTAAAAAAGTTTGGAAAATGTTGCCTAATTGTTCTTGTTGCAGTTGCAATTTTCCTTTTTTCTCTTAACCTGACAAAAATATCCAAAAGATTTAATTTTAAGAAAAAAATGCTCTTTGGGGGGCTGGGGGAGCACATAATATGAGGTGAATGATCGATAACTGAGAGATGGAACTGTGATTAGTTATAATTCTTTCAATTAGAAAGTTTTGAATTGTCCTAAAGAAAAAGGAGAAATTAATTTCCACTTGCCAACTGTAGGAGAAAGGTGATAACAGGTTTCGCTTACAAAGAAAAGCAAAATCGAAGAAATTGCATTATTCCTATACTCACTCTTAATGAAGCTCATTCAGTTGAAAAGCAATGTATTTTTCACTCTATTTACACTGGTAGTAGAATGTATGACAAACAATAAAAAATGGAAAAAATTATCCTGTAGTAGTTTCCATAACTTACAGGCCGCAATTTAAACCCGAATTGAATATCTTTCTCATTGTTTTAACCATTATTAAAAAAAGTCTAAAATACATAGGTCTAAAAGGTTTACCTTCATAAACCAATCTGGTGTTATCTTAGAGCAGATTACATCGGCATAAGTAAAAACATTTTTTTTTCCTTAAAAGATTCATTCCCTTCACAGCAAGATTAGATCATTTAGAAACCTTTTGAAATATTGAAGACTTAATAATTTATCAATATAAAAAAATTAACTTTAAGCCCAGCTTTTCTGAGATTAAACTCTTGAAAAATCTTCATCAAATTTTCGAGGAACACCCAGTTTACTAAGTAGCAAAAATCTTTCAACTTACAGCAAGCTATTTATAGCAAACTTTAGAAACGTGTTCAACTTATAGTAAACTTAGTAGTATATTTACGATCATGTAACGTTTTATAAAAATGATATGGAATCCAAAGCATTTCGAAACAAACTGGTTCAACATCCATTCTAATTTTGATCATCATTTATCTTCTTAAGCGAAATAATTTTTTTAATGCATTTAACTTTATCCCTGCTCAGAAAATATCAGCTCGTTTCATTGGACTCGTGTTAATCTAATATGTAAAATTGAAAAATAATTGAAAATTTAAAAATCCAATAAGCGATTTCAAAAGTTTTAATCTTTTCTGCCTTGATCTATATTATTGTATGAAAAAAAATCCAAGCTGTTGAACAACGAACATTCCTTAAGAATATATTATTGATAAATCAGTACATTTCATGAGTAAAGTGAAACAGCTTTTCTGCGTATACCTCTCTCAGCAGGGAAATTTATATTTAGTGCAATACGATATGAACGTTTGAAAAGGTATTCATAAGAAAAATATCGCTAAAGTTCAGTTGACTTTAAAGTCATACATTTTTTTTTTCAGAGTAGGAAGTTCATCTAGAACCAATCCAACTTTTTCTCGCCAACGCACCTTCTAATCTATTGTAATCCATTGTGTTTTATTTTAATTATCAATTGATTCATTCGATATAATCCATGTCAATTCAGACGAAGGGATATCCATGATTCTCTTAGAATTTTGGGAATTTAACAAAGTACTATTGTTAAATTCACAATATGCAATTTGTAATATGCTTCTAACTTACAGAGAAAAGTAAGTTAGTAGCATACTTATGTTTCTCTCTCTCTCTCTCTCTCTCTCAAAAAAAAAAAAAAAAAAAAAAAAAAAAAAAAAAAAAAAAACAATCTTGCTCGAGATAAATCCCGGCAAAGATGGCAACCTGGCCGCCATTTCTCACTTGCGATATTCAACAAATTTCGAACTCCTTTATTTCTGGAATAGGGCACGGTATTTTATTGGGGGTTTTTTTATTTGAAAGAAAATCATTTTGTCTTTACGACGATGAATCTCATTTGGAAATGTATAGCGTTTTGAAAAAAAAAAAAAAAAAACTTTCAAAAAAAATTTAATTTTTTACAAAAACGTAAATTTTAAAATTTGAGATTTTTTACCGTTGATTAATATTATTAAGTACTACATTTTCTGAAAAGTAGTTTCCACTTTAACAGCTTGTAGAGGCACTTGAAAAAATGAGGGTTTTTTCAGGAACTCTGTATTAAAAGGTAGACTTAAAAAATTAAAATTCTATTTAGCAGCAAGCGGATAGAAGATGCTTCCACGTTTTCATTTTTAGTTGGCGTGAGCAGAAAAATTCCAGTTAGAAAATCGGCTTAAGACTGCCTTCGTGTTTTCACAAAAAAAAAAAAAAAATCATGAAAGAAGCGGCAAAAAATAAATTAAATTAAATTAAATCAGGCTATATAACTAATCTATAAGTGTCAATTCCCCACTTGCTGCAAAATGAAATTCCGAATTTCCAAATCTATACCTTTACATACACAGTTCGTGAAAAACATTCATTTTTTCAAGTACCTCAGAAACTATTAAACTGAAAGGTGGAAGCTCTCTTTATTAGAGAACTCTATAGTACTGATCAAGAGTTAAAAAAATATTTAAAAAATTAATTGGCATTTGTGAGGAAAAATAATTTTTAAAGTCAAAAAAAAGAAGTTTTTTTTTTTTTTAAAGACTTAAAAGAAAAATACATATTTCAAAATGATATTATATATTTTCAAAGAGAAAAAAATGAACTTTTAAATATAACAGGCCAAAATCTGAAAGTAAGTTTCTTTTCCTGAATTGACGTGGATTATGTCATTTGCTTTTAGTCTTTCAAAAAAAAAAAAAAAAAAAAGTTTCGAAATTGATAAATATTTCTGCAAACTTGAATGAAGAAGAAAAGACTCATCAGTTTAACCAACAAAAACCACAAGACCCAAGCACCTTTCAATGCGTTAAATAGTTGTTTGCAGTAAATTTTGACTTCAAATTCATCTTATTACGGAGAAAATTTATAATTTTTATCAAGGTTACCCACCCACCCACTGTGCCCTTTTCACCAGAATTATATTTTTTTATATTATTATTCTTTTAACTTTCATATATTTATTCAGTTTAACGATTTTTTTAAATCTTTCTTTTTTCTCTTTAGTAAACAACAAACATAATCAAACTAATTAATTATTGGAATTGTTCCAAGTGCACAAAAGTTAATGAAAGAAAATCAAATTTTGATTGAGATGGACATTAAAATAACATCAGTGACCTTTGCACTATTGCTATTAGCCATTGCGTAGATTTTTCGAGTTAAAAACTTAATTATTCCCATTAAAACCACCCTCTTTTTTCAATTACTTTACGTATTTATTTATTTAATTATTCATTTTTTCTGTAGAGTTCAATAAAACGAATACTCGATTAATAACACCAACGATAATTATGGGCCGTTTCACAATATTTCGGACAAATGTAGGGTCCGTAAAATGACCCTATTTTTACCATAACTGTTTAATTTACTGTTTGATTTGCAAATTATTTTAATATGAGTTTGTGTGTTGGTAGGACAAACTCAAAATAAAATAATGTGCTAATCAAACACTAAATTAAAAAGTTATAGCAAAAAAGTCATTTCATGGACACTACATGATTGTCCAAAATACCGTGAAATGACCCACAATAATAACAATAAACATTATTATTATTAGTAGTATTATAGTAATTGTTTTTTGCTACAGCTAATTACATTTGTTTAATGATCTTATTACTGGTTATGGGATTTTTTAAATTAATTTATTCAGTTATTTATTTTTTCTTCTTGGAAAACAGCTTTTTCTCTCCGCGAAGAAGATAAATACTAAATTTATTACATCAGAATGTTTTACTATATAAGAATCAGTTACAAATAAGTAATTTTGTAAAAATGTCCTCATATTTTCCTTATAAGAATAAAACTTTTGACTAATAATGTTTCTAATGCAACAATGAAATATTAAACGAATCCAAATATTCTCAAATAATTTTTTTATTAAACAAACATACAGTTACATTAAAAAAAATTGTGTTTGAACATTGTTTTCAGACACAAGCAAATTTAACTGACAAAGCAGTCTGTACATTTGAGGCACATTTGGTTCAGCCAATCGCGTTTGGAAAAAAAAAATTTTTCATCGCGTACACTAATTCAACTACATTTCTTCATTTTTTGTGCGAAATATGAGTCAAATAAGATGATAAATGTATAACAAAAAATGATATAAAATATAAATATCTGAAGTAAGTATAAATCAGTATAATACATATTTACAAGAAAGATGAGTAATGGTAACATATGAGTAATTAGAGAAACACGAAATTCTGTTCACATAAAAGTACTCAAAAATTTGCTTATTGCTTGTAGTTTCATAAAAACGAAAAGAGAAGAGAAGAAAAAAAAAATGGGTCTCCAGATAAAGGACACATGTTACCAATTTGTCGTTACTGTTTTTTTTTTTGGAGAAATAGGATAAAAAAATAATACATTTTGCCCAAAATTTAAACTTAAATGTTGTTGTTACTATCCAAAATGAGTCTAGAAAAAGGGTATATGTTACACTTGATCTTCATTAACATTCTTCAGTTGCGCGCTTTCTTTGTTTAGTCCTTCCAGCAAAATGTTTCATTTGAAACATGTGCTTTTTTTCCAGGGACCTATTCGATTGTTTTTAGAGTCAAACAAATTTAACTATAGGAGCAGTATATACATATAAGGCACATTTGGTTCAGCCAACCACGTTAAAAAAAAAGTCATAAACTATTACATTTCTTCAATTTTGTGCGAAATGATAATTGTAAAAGAATGATATAAACATCAGTATTTGAAGTATATATAAGTCAGTATAATACAAATTTACAAGGAAGATGAGAAATAGTTTACACATGAGTAAGTAGAAAAACATGAAATTCTATTTACATAAAAGTACTCAGAAATTCGCTAATTGCTTGTAGTTTCATAAAAAAGAAAAGAAAAAAAAAGCAGAAAAAAAAAGACGATGTACTATAAAAACTTTGGTATAACTTGAGTGTGCGAGGGGGAAAAGTGACATGAATCTTCAACTGGTAAGAATCTTCTTCGTAAAGTGTGGCTTTTACTCTTTTCGGGCGAATTGATGCATTTTCGACGTAATGCGTAAAAACGGCACCACACAAATCACTAATTTATCCATTGATTGAGGATAGACCTGGATTCCGGGCTGTGTCTGTCAGTGGAAGATTGCTTTAAAATTCACATTATTTCCACATCAACGACATCAATGAAGTAATTTTCAAAGGATGGACAAACGAAGGATGCAAAAAAGATGTCATACATAAAGAATATTAACTTGATTCCAGAATACGTCTGTTAAAATATTTTTAAAACTTCTTTGTAGATTTCCTTCACTTCACAATGTTATAATACACGTGCACAGTGCATTTTTTGTTGGTTACTACGAATAGTTTATAGTAGTTCTTAAAACTGATACATTTGCAAATATAATCGAAATCCAATTATCCGAATCAATTGTGACCGGACCTCGTTTGGATAATCAAACATTCTGATGATTGGATTTTGTATGAAAGAAGGGTTTGATGCATTTGGTAAAAAAAATCGGTCGTCTGGTTCTCTGATACATAATTGGACTGGCAAAAGTGACGTTCTTCGACGGGAAGTTAACCATTTTGCTGCAGTAGCAGAATAAAATCGCAAATAAATATCAAACAAAGATGAGCCACTGGAATAGATGTTGTTCTAAAAGTTTCTTATAATTATCTTTTATTGATCTGATTTAATGACTAACATCTCTCAGTGAGCAATTAAAACATTTTTGTTTCTAATGTGTTTTGTGTGGACTTCTGATCATTACAAAAAAGAATCAAGCAGAGAAAAAAACAGCTATGTGAAGCTAGTGAGAGTTCAGTATCATCCAATTCATGTGGTGTCAGAGGGAAAGCGTTTTCGTGAGATTAGCAGACAAAGTAAAAAGTAATAATAGGCAAAAAAGGGAGGTGGGGAGGGCTGAAAGAAATATATTTATTTGTATGGTGCAAATGGATTCATTAAAAAATAAAAGAGTGGAGTATGATGTCTTTACGCGTGCAAAATGAAAAACCATTTGATATTTAGGTGAAAAAATCCAATGATGGCAGTGGCGACACGGACGTATCCTTTGTTTTGAGCATGATTGGTGGAAGTGATGCTAGGCGATGTGGATCCACATCAGCAGGTTCCAATCCTACCAAGGTTCCCAATTTCTTTTCTCCCCCAGAACCGTTGCTTCCATTGCCATAGACACTTGGAGGACTAGGAGTTTTACTCAAGCTAGCATTTGAATGCATGTCGGACCTGGTGGTAGTTAAAGATGGCAGAAGGGGATCACCTTGGGAAATCATGCCACCATAGAAGCCTGATGAAGTGGGACATGTGCTCAGATTTGTGTGTGGACTTGTGGAGAATCCCGCGTACGGGGATGTAGCCAATGCATTCTGAAATCCGAAATCATATGGACTGGTTGTGAAGCTTGCCCAACTGGTGTCCATGTTGGTTGACAAAGATGGAAGTGGAGAAGTGTTTGTGAACGTCTTTCCCATGGAAGGTGTGGATACTGCTGTAAAAAGAAGAAAGAAAAATCATTTGAGCGAAAATAATATGGCGCAACTAAATTAATAAGTATTAAAATGCTCATAACTTATTCTTTTACTGTGGAAAAAACAATTTCGGTTAGTTAAGTCAAATTTACAAGACTTGCATGCTATGTTATTAGTAGATTAACCTAATTCTACTATAACTAGTTTACTTCCTTTTATTGTACAGAAATTGGAACAAAATGTCAACCAATACAAAATTATAAGCTCGTAGGCTGCTTGAGAGACGATGAAGGTTGAACATTATTTCATTGGGTTAGGTGTTTAAAATTTAAATTTTTAACAAAGTGAATAACATTTTAGATCCAGTACAATTGCTGATTATAAATTGTTGGGAAAATTTTAACTGAATTAAGGCATAACAGCTTTGTACACAGCTGCGAATTTTAAAAAAATATCATCATAAATTTTAATTTTTATTCAATATACAAGGAATCTTTAATTCAAAAAGCTTTTCAAACTTTAAGAGCAAGTTTCTCGATTTCCTTTTAAACTTAAACGATTTGATGGAATAGCATATTTTCGTTGATCTTTTAACAAAGGTAAAAAAAAATTTAAAACTGATTAAATTTTAAGAGACTTTAGAAATAACATTTCATGTGTTCACAATATGTCCAATATAGTGTTTTCTTATTTAGTTTACCTGTTTGTAAATAATTTGTTTTTCTGGGAGGTTCTCTTTTCCTCCATTTCGCTCTTCGATTTTGGAACCAAACCTAAATTAAAAGATCGCCAATAAGTCACGCATCATAAACAAAAATACATAAACGCACTGCATTATATATAAGCTGAGAAACAAAATAGAAATAAAAAAATCTCTCTCTCCAAGGTGGAAAATGGCTAACTATACGTAAGACAATTTCTTATAATATTGCAAACAATAAAAAGCAGAATAAAAAATTGAAAAATTCAGAACTTTCCTGCTTTTATTTTCATATGTGAAACCTCTTTTAGAGCCATTAAAACATTTAATGAAATGTTATTGTATCGTGATAGCAGGTTTGTCATTTAGTGGGTCAGGGGGTTCAATTTCCCCCCTTCCAAATTTGAGAAATTAATGTATTTACATGTAAGTAGAACTACGTGGATTCTGGTGTTTTTATTTATTTATTTATTTATTTTTTGTCTTTTTGCCCTCCCTCTCCCTTCTCGAAAAAAAATTCAAATGACGTGCCACCGTGTTTGTCAAAACATGCTTTCGGTAAGTTTCCATTTTCGTGTTTATTCTGTTTATGTAAAAATTTATTTTCTAACAATGAAAGAGAAAACAGAGATTGACAACTCAATTAGCTTTTTAAGACTTATGCTTTCTAAATCCTCATAAACTTTATGACATATTAAAAGAAGCTGATTGACAAAACCAGGTAGTCTAGAGTTTTGTAAAATATTATTAGTATAAGCCTCATAGCATCATAGAATTCTATTGTGCTAATGACAGTTAGTGGCACTGTTACGTTCACTTATGAAAATGCAAATATGGCAGCAAATAGCAAACAAAGACGATTAAGTAGAAAAATGCACCTTGTTCTATCTCGTTTAAAACATCGACAACTGGATGATAGCATTAATTAAGAACTCAAAATGTCACGTGATGCATTTAAAACGTATTCTGCCCAATTATTCTGTATGACCATTCTAAACTGATGCACAATTTTGGAACTTACATTAATTGAACATAACAGAGGTGATTTTTTTAAAAAAGTATTTGAACAATGTTTAAAAATCTGGATAAATTAGGATTCCTTTTTTTAACTTGTGTGATAAAAGAGTCCTACGATAATCTTGAGCATGTTTTAAAGACTAAAGTTAACTATTCCCCTGTACACACGTTTCGACTCCTTTTACTTGTTCAGTCTAAGACAGGGCTGTCCAACTGGCGGCCCGGGGGCCGCATGCGGCCCGCCAACACATATTGTGCGGCCCGCCTACTTATTATTCAGTATATTTCATTTTTCGACATTTTATGGTATCAAGAAACTTCCGAGACTACATTCTTGGTCAAGCCGGGGTCTCGAAATTTCCTCTTGATCGTTCTTTTACTCCTTTAATTGTACTGGGAGAAAAAGGTACAGGACAGCTACAGGTCAAGATCAAACAGTCCTACCCTGCACGCTGGTGTTCAAACGAATTCCTAGAAATAGTATTGTCTGGCGTTGGGGGGGGGGGGAGGGAAGACAGGGAGGCAAGAGAGAAACATTACAGATCAGCAAAACCTGCCTGCAATTAGACCCCCTCACTGACACTACGGCCTTATGATTTCGAAAAAGAAATTGAGAGCTTGCTCTCGTCATATTTATGCGAAAGTTCTTTATCGGCGATGAACTTTATCAAGAATCCTCACAGGAGCTACCTCTCCGACAATTCATTGTTAGACCTTCTTCCGCTGGCAACGACAAACATCGATGTTGACATTCCTGCCCTTGTAAAGAAAGCGGATCGACCTCAGTTTTCCCATTAAATAAAAGCAAATCGTTCTATAATCCTTCTGTTTCATTATTTAATAATTAATAATTCAACTATTAATTGTTATTGTGTAAGAGGTTATGGTTCAACTTTTTCAACCTGCAGTCCGCCAGGTGATCAGTGACCGGAATTCTGGCCCGTGGGCTCATCGCAGTTGGACAGCCTTGGTCTAAGACATTGTTCCAAATACATTCGCATCATAACCCACCCAAGAAAACTTTAAAATGGTTATTTTATCCTATTTTTGGGGAAAGTTCTAGAAAAAAATTTCGTGCTCTAATGTTCTGGTAATTTTGCTTTAATGTCCAAAGAATGTAAGTTTGGATAATGACGTCACTACATTCATTCTGATTAGTTAGAATGCAAACCTAGTCCTTACTCTATTCAAAACAAATAAATAAATAAATAAATGCTCAACTATGGTGACCCTTTGAGAAACAAATTTGTGCACAGTAGTAGGTAAAAAGGTTCTCCAAACCATTTCATTGCGATAATAGCTTATGGATTATTGCCACGGAAAAATGTATTGTTTCTTTTCATGGTAAACAAAAGTATGAACGAAATAAAATATGAAATTTTAATGCACAGAGTTTGTAATTTGATTCTTCCTGCATCATTTTGAAGGTAACCCTCGGCTAATATTTCTACAGATCTCATTTCAAAGTGAAATTTTCTCACGTTCATGCGACGAAAACATCATATCTAACATTGTTGCCGTTAATCTTGGATTCAGTTATAAAACGAGCTGATGTGTGCCTCACGTGACTTCCTTTTACTATAAGTTAATGCCAGTTTCCCATTATTGGCAGCTTTAATGTGATTCAATAGTTTACTCTCTAAATATCACCAACTGTGGCCAAATTGAAACCAGATTTAAAAAAAAAAAACATCGCTGAATTTGACGCCAAAACGGCGACAAAACTTGCCGACCAAAAGACTGGCGATATATCGCCAAGTGCCTGCCAAATAATAACACCACTTAAGTTCACATCGAAGTTAACAATGATTTCCCCCCAAAAAGGGGCAAAAGACCCCCGTAGAAATACTTGAATGCAACCAAAAGGGGAGGTGCACAACTAGATCCCACTAGGAGTCTACGTACCAAATTTCAACTTTCTAGGACATACCGTTCTTGAGTTATGCGACATACATACGCACATACATACATACGTACATACAGACGTCACGAGAAAACTCGTTGTAATTAACTCGGAAATAGTCAAAATGGATACTTCGCGTATCTATACGTTCTTCGGCACTTTTCCACGTGTGGTCGAGTCGAAAAAAAAAAAAAAAACCCATCATTCTTTCGGGGGTGAGTAAAATGGAAATTAAGGTCGACTTTTGAGTGAATTTTTTTCGCGAATACAATTTCCTTTTTTGTAAAAAGGAAGTAAAAAGATATTGAACAAGGAGGAACACAAAAAATGGAATCCTTATACCAAATTGGACCAAATCAATTTTGGAAATAACCAAAACATGAGAGTTTAAAGTAAAATTTTTTTAAAACTCCTAGGATTAAAATGTGAGTACGCAATGCTACTTTATACTTGATGAACTTACTTGAACCCTTGATTCACTGAGCGCTAAGCGAAGAGCCAATTCTTCCCTGGCAAACACATCTGGGTAGGGGGCTCGTTGAAAGGCACGTTCAAGTTCTTCTAATTGGTACGCAGTGAAAGTCGTTCTGAAAAGAAAATGTTCATTTTTTTTAAATGTATTTCTTCCCTCTGTTTTTTTTTGTTTTGTTATTATTATTATTATTGTTTTTTTATATATATTTTTTAAAAACTTTTTACAGTAGTATATTGTTCGAATTTTTCATAAAAAATGCATTTCCCGTTTTTTATTTCGCAAACAGAATCGTTGGAAGTCCATGGGGGATTTATATTTCCACTTACTATGTAAATATAAAACATTCTCCACAAAAATATTTTATAGATAGATCTTCACAATATAGATTCCTTTCCTCGTGTGCTCTACAATCAATAAGAGTTTATCAATAAGTGTTTGGGAGGAAAATGTGTACACATGTTGTTGTAATTCTATTGATTTTATTACTACTCTTTTAATTTTGTTACTTATGTTTCATATTTTTAAGATGCATTAAGCCTTCTTTCCTGCTTTTTTTCTTCCTTTGTTTACTTTTACGGGAAAGCAGGCTAAAAAATGGATTTGCATGACCCCATTACTTCTAAAAGTGTGGGGGCAGATACTTCCCCTCCCCCCCTCCCGTACAAGCCGCCTGTGGTATTGATTCGTGATAAAAAAAGAAATAGTAATAGAATTTAAATGCAAAAAAATATTCGTACTCACCGAGTTTTTTTCTTTTTTACAGTTTTCTCTGTAGCGTTGGAACTGGATGGACTGTTTTTATCACTGCTGGATGAAGTTGTTTGTTTCACTGCTTCTGAAACACAAAAAGTAAAAATTTCTTTTATTGGAAAGCATTTCACATTTGCAAATTAACTTTCTATTTGAGTGCAGCTTATTTCGTATTGAACATATTCCTCGCTATGGTCAGAACACAATACTATGTACATGCTGATACTTTCAATGCATTCCGTCGTAAATATCTTTAGAATCATTTATGAAATGATCATAAATTTCGTACAGAAAGATGTGTTTATTAGATGAAAATAATCGGCATCAATTATTAACAAGGGTTCTCTCAACGTTTCAGGTCAATACAAGTAGGGGAATATGTGGCAAAGAAAAAATAGTTAAGATGGCTGAGCTTTTTCAAAATGACCAAATTGGAAATTTGATTTGAAAATTATTGTTAATAAAGAAAGAACAATGAATATAGTGTTCAATATTCATTTATTTAAAATTTTCATTGGAACATCATTTTTAATTTTGCCTGTAAAATTGTGCCTTCAAAAAAATTTTTACTTTTGATTCCATGGAGCAAAGTGAAAATGAAATATTTTTCGAATGAAATATTTTCTGAATGAGTGATGAATAATGGAATTATTACACGGAATGTAAATGAACGAATTGATAAATTAAAACGTAAGTGATTTGATAAAAGGCTGAATAAGTAAATGAAATATTTCACTTTGCCCCATCTACTTTGCCCAGCATGCACTTGACTAACTGTACAAAGCATATAATATACAAATAAACTTTATTTTAAACGAATGACTGCTGCATCGAATATTAGTAGTTCTTAATTAGTATTTCAAATGTTAATAGCAAGAAATTTATCATTTAGTAACACCAAAAACAATATTTGACTTGCAACAAAATATTGAACAATATCAGTATCAATTTTTGAAAATTGCTTGCATTATCATATTATTTGATTTTTTTTTGACTGGAATAGGCTATATGTGTTACTACATAGTTAAAATATTGCTAGAAAGGTTGCGCCAAAAGCAGAATAAATATTTCACCATTTCACTTTGTCCCACATTCCCCTACGTATAGTAAGTACTGCAGAAAAGATAGCCATACTTTTACGCCAATCAGATTTACCTTTATCATTTGACTCTGATAAAACCTTCAAATATTTTATGAGAGTCTTCGTCGAATATAACTTTAAAAAACTTTATTCGATTGCTTATTACATCAGTGTAACATCCTATTCGTTTGAGTATGAACTTGTTCCATGTTGGGTATGGTTGATACCTTTCGAAGACATTTTTCAAGATATTTTTAAACATTTAAAAAACAATAAATAAATAAAAATAAAGTTAACAAAGGTGTTGAAGTCCTTGATTTATAGGAAAACAGTAATAGTTTTTAAATGAAATTTTACTTTTAAGTAAAACATTAGCAACAAAAATAAAAATAATCAAAATGTTAAATGTGTATCCATACCCTGTTTCCCATGTAGTTAAAAGAGATCTTTAAACTGCTCATTTTATGCTTTGATGTAAAGATGATTAATTGGCTATTTCTTCGGGATAATTGTTTAGAACAATATTCACTGAAGTTTTTTTTTTTTTTTTTTTTTTTTTTTTTTGAATTGACTAAATAGAATAAATAGAATTTCGTGAAAAAGGAAAAGTGTACCTTCAAAGTTATTTATTTGAAACAAATTGTTAATTAACTGAAATGTTTTCCGAACTATATGCAGTTTTTTCAACAAATCACATAAATGGGCGTAAATCAAACGTAAGAAGTGTAATTTATTGATAAACAGTCTGTCTTTATCAAAAATAAACTTCTATAAAAATAATTAAATAAATAAAAAAGAGAAACTTGACGACAAAGAGAACTCAAATATATTTCGTCTTTTAAAAATAATAATTGCACTCATTAAGGGTAACTTTAAGCTACACAATTTCTTTACTTTTAAACTGCCCCACTCAATTTTAGTAATGTTATTGTATTTTTAGGTACAAACGAAGAAACACTCCTAAAGTAGTACATAGTCGTTCAAAATTGAAATAATAATTATTATTTAATCCATTTTAAACGAATTATTATCCTGGGTCAAATATATCCAGCTATTTAGGATAACTTAGACCCACGTCAGAAAAATGTGGTGCAATATAAAATATTTTAATAAAAGTAATGCAACTATATAGCAGAAAAATAAAATTTCTAAATGCTCAAAAAAAAAAAAAAAAACCCTCTCCCTTTGTACGTCACAAGATCAACCAATTTCTATCATTTATATTTATAATATTGTCTAAAATATTACAATGTAGGAAAATCTATTTCTGCAACTGCATAACTAGTTTCCATTCAGTAACTTCAGAAGTACAGAAATATGCAATGAGCGGAGTACATTTATTGTTTTTTTTTTTTTTTTTTTTTTCTGTAAAATAAAAGTAGAAAACTTATTTCATAACCTTGCCAGAAGAGTTTACTGCCTTGGGCAGGTAAACCGCAGAGTCTACAAAAATGAGTGTTTGAGCTATTTGAAGAAAAGTGTTTGTGATTACACACAAACAATACAAAATGTTGGAATTGGACGTTTTTTCATGCCTGATTTTCAGTTTAAACAGAATGGCGCATGTTTCTGCAGAAAAAGTTTAAGTAAAATAGGTGACAAAAATGCGAAAAAAAAAGGGGGGGAAAACGAAAATTTTGCAGTTTTGCATCGCGAGGCCTTCTATTTTTTAAAAAATCAAACACGTAGGATACTAAGAAATTTGAAGTAGACCAAAGTTAACTGAGCTATGTGCTCAAAGTAAATGGCTGTACATTAGACACTCGTTTTACGCGGGGGTTACATTCCACGGAAATGCCGCTTAAATCAAAACCGCGTAAATTAGACTTAATGTTAGTGTTAAAATAGGAGTTTTAGGTTCCGTAGATTAAAAAAAAAAAAACTTCATTCTAGTAATGACTAATTGTAAAGTGTAATGTGTGCTTATACCGATTTCCATGCACAACATGCACAAAGAAAACATAAATTATTTTCATGTTCTGTTTATAAAAAGGAGCTGGCTATGATATTCTATTGGCAGAAATTAGGAATTTTTCTCTGTATAGTTCTTTGCAGAGCATTAACGCATCCCTGATCACTTGCGTCTTTTCCATGATAGACTCTTCCGTCATCAACAAATCAGAAAGATCATTTCTATATTGTCAAGGAATGGCTCAAAATTTTCAATGTTTTTGGTTCTGTGTCATCGATGTCGGTATCCGTGTTGCTTTTGTCTTCCTTCGTCAATCCTAAAAGTTCTTCTTCCAGTGAGTTCTGAATTGTGTGAGTTTAATAACTTTACTTCCGGAAAAAGCTCTGGAACCAATTGCATAGAGTGCCTCCAGTGGCCTAAGCTCACTTATTAATACGGCAAAATACAGTTTATTATGTGCAATCTGCAATCCTTAGGAGTTGGAAGGAGGGGAAAACTTTATCTTTTTGCATTGCCGCATCCGCTTATAACCAAAACTCATCCGTGTAAAATCAAGTAAAGGTATCAAATCTTGAACCGCGTATAATCGAATTGGCGAGAAATTCGTCATCCATTATTTGTAAATATACAGGCGAACCAAATGACCTTTTTAACCGATTTCAAAAAGGAGGCGGTTATCAGTTCATACCGTATGTATGTTTTTTTTTTTTTTGTTTGTCCACTCATAGCGTCTCACCTAGTGAACCGATTTTGATGATTCTTTTTTTAATGGATAGAGGATGGCTCAACTTAGGTCCCATTAACTTTGTTTGATCATATTTGTTCTTTAAAAAAAAGTTATGGGCAAAAAACAGTAAATTTTATGCAATTTCCCTATTAAATGATTAAAATGATACTGTAGCGAAGTTCGCTCTTTTCATCCGTGGATAACGGTGGCTCAGTGGTAGAATTCTCGCCTCCCACACGAGCGACCCGGGTTCAAATCCCGACTAGGACAAAGTGAATTTTACTAAAATTTCGTTTGAGACTAACTCGAGTTGAGACTAACGAGTATTCGCTTCATTTGGCTTTCACATTGTCTTCGCTATCTTCATCTACGCGACAATATGAAACTCATTGTTATAAAAGTTTGCTGCCATATAACAGTAACATTAATAGTAATTGTAATGATAATTTTGAATAAAGGCTTTTCTAAAGCAATACAGTGACATAGAGTCGAACTTCTTACTAGGTAACTTTTTACTTTTACTGAAATATCTACATTTACACTAAAAAGAATGAAATAAAAAAATTTTGAAAAAAAAAAAAAAAAAAATAGAACCGACTTCAAAATTGCTCTAAAAAGTGAAAAATAATTTTATTCTTTAAACACCATCGATAATATTTTTAAACATAATTTTTGAAGTTGGCTCAAAAACAAAAAGTAAAATCCATTGTAACCATGCTTCGTTCATATTTTTATCAAAAAATCATCCAAAATTAGGAATGAAACATTTATATCGTTACTCAAATATGCTGTCATCAATGCGTAATGCATGTGGTAGTGAAGAAACTGGACCTGGTTAAATTTATACTTGTAGTTGAGTTATGACTGTGAATGATTTTATCGATCGTTTTTGCGCCAACTTCAAAAATTATGTTCAAAAGTATTATCGATGGTGTTTAAAGAATAAAATTATTTTTCACTTTTTAGAGCAATTTTGAAGTCGGTTCTACTTTTTTTTCAAAATTTTTTTATAATTTTCAACTACGGACAATGCCGTGCGGGTACCACTAGTACTGTAATAAAACTAGTCAAAACACTAATTTCTCACCTGTCGCATCTTTAGTCGCAGAGGCCAATTCGGCGAAGCCGTCTCGCAGTCTGGCTGTGGTGTACTGTTGCTGCTGTTGCTGATGCTGCGCCAACCCCGCCATGCTGACTCCGCCGCAGAGGAGGCCGCCGCCGCTCGTCACGACGCCGGGGAAAGGTTGGTGCGGCGGCGAGTACCCGAGAGCCGCCGAAACCGCCGCGATTGCCTCGTGCTGCGGGCATCCCAGCTCCTGCTGAAGACCCAACATCACCTGGATGCTGTGGAAATTGCCTCGGTTCGACTCCGGTTGCTTTGGGGGGTTGCTGTTCTGCATGGCTGTCGAATGACAATAACAAATGTTATACACAAAAAATGCATCGACCCTTAAAAATAACACTTTCAGCTATTAGGTAGGTTAGATCGGGGCACGTTTACGCGGATTTTGTTCTATGATTTTCCTATTTTTTATATTTTAACTTTGGAAATTTTAGACATTGCGGTTTTATGAAGCAGTTAATGGAGTCAAAATTGGTATATTTAGTTGTAGTTCAGTTTGTGTTTTTAATCCGTTAAAAAATTATTTTTGAATCCAAGTCGGTTGCTTTAACTTGCTCCGGACACAGGGCACGTTTACGCATATTTATTATACCACCTAACGTGGTTCTGTTAGTGTATTGAACATAATGTCTTACCATCGTTAAAATAAAGCAAATTTATTACAGACTGAATAGTTTATAAAGTAAAAGCTGAACGGGCATGAAGACAACACAAAATGATTGTAAGCTATAAGATACGAATGTGTAGCTAAATTAAAAATTAAATGGTAATTTTCAAAGCTAAATAGCCGGAAAATACTAAAAAGGTTTGAGACAGTTCGGAGCGAAAAAGGTGTCAGGGGCACGTTTAAGTAAGACACAGTAAGAACGTGCGGAAAGCAGGGTCGCGCCAAGTCTGATCGTCGCCGTCGTGAAGATGTCTTGTGAGCGCCTCTATGCTCTGGCGTTCTGGGAAAAGATAGTTAACACTTGGAGAAAGGTTTTGAAGACAAATATAAAATGAAAAAAGAAAAAGAGATACACTTGTCATTTAACTTATACAAAAAATAATGTGTGAATATTAATTTTGGAAAATGGCGTACACTTTTGCTTTATATCTGGAAATTATTTTGAGTTCAGCAGCTCCTCTGATATACTAATAATGCGTTTTGGAAAAGGAAAATATTTTAAATATCGAAGTTAACGCCAGTTTGAATATCTATCTAATTTCTAAGTGATATATAATTAATAAAACTTTTACGCCTGTCAAAACATGACAACAAGAGCAGTGGTGCAACTAGAAAATTGTTTTAGGGGGCACATTGAAAAAACATTCTCTTTTAAACAGAGGGGTCCAGGGGTTCACCCCGGAAATTTTTTGAATATTGAGTTTTGAAAACGCAATTTTTAAACGGTCTTTAGTGGTGTTATGAGGGGAAAAGGTATAAGGGGCTCCGCGGAAACTTGAAGAAGTTAAAGCCTTAAAACGCGATTACAGGTCATATTTATTGAGATTAGAACAAGGGATGGAGCTCTGGGATTCCATTCGATGTTTTTCTTTTCTTTCTTCTTTTTGAAAAATATATAGAAATCAATTCCTCCTTTCTCCTTCAATTTTTCGAAACCGAACTTCCAAAAACGCAATTGTAGACAACATTGAAGATTTTTACAGGAAAGGTATTCTGAAGTTCCCCCGTGGAACATTTTTCAAAATTTAAGTCCTAAAAACTTAGCACTATTCTATGATATTAAGGTTCAGAGGCTATTCCACTTAAATTTTTCGTAAGTAATGTTTAAAAAACCTATGTTCTGATGATATTAAAGGAAAGCAGTTCGGAGGTTTTAGTCCGAATATTTTCTGAAATTGAAATCTTAAAAACGCGGTTGTAAGGCCATATTTGGCAACATAAGGGTCGGCAATCTTTCGAAATTGAAGCTCCAAAAATACAACTTTCGCTTATTTTTGAACACAGCTCAGTGTTGCTTGGTATTCGGGGACTTTCCCTGAAAATTTTGCTATATTGAAGAACTGGAAATGAAATTTGAGATACTCCGTAATGCTTTTGGAGGGAGGAGAGGGGAAGATTGGGAGGAGTAGCGTTTTAAAACTTTCTTTTTTTCAGACAAACTAGAAAAAAGAAAAATAATAAAGAAAAAAAGAAAAGAAATAGGTCTGAGGGGCATAAGTAGCTGACCAATTAGCTGTAACCATTGAAAACTTTTAATTCAAAGATTTCTGTTTAGAAAAAATAAAGATTTTCCCCGAAACATCATTATTTTTTCCTATTAAAATCACTGTTTTAAAAAGACACGTTTTTTATCCTCTTCAATAATAAAGAATATTTTTGAAAAAGATTCAACTTAGCATTCTGGATGGGAGAGGGAGCGGGGTAGGGCAACCAGAGGGGTACCCTGTTGAACCCCCTCCCTCTGGTTGCGCCACGGAACAGGAGGGTACTGATTATATTTCTAAATTGAAGGATAATATTGAAAAGGATATTCCGCTTTAAAATATAAAACTGAAAATTGCCAGTAAAACGAAAACTTCTAAATTATGGAATCGTTAAAAAATTATTTAATTTTTTATCAGAAATTAACATTGTTTAAAGCTCTTTCTTTAACTTAAAGCACAAGAAGAAAAAGGGGATGGGGGAATAGAGTAATTATGGTCAAGTCGATACTTTTCGGGAATAAAAAAATAACCTAAATTTATTGTTAACAATATATGTGTATTATACACAAGTATATTATATACAAATGTGCTCACCGTATTTTTTTATGTATGATAACATAAAAAAAATACGATACAGTGAAATTACAACGAACAATAGTTAAAAATCACAAAAAAACATACTGCACAAATTATAATACAACATATTCATAGTAAGAAGCAACACGGGGAATGGCAAATTTCTTGCGCTTCGTTTGCTCAACCTCGTGAGATTATAGACATACCGAAATAGCATTCACGCATCATAGCATAGCTCAAAATATGAAGAAAAATGCACAAAAGCATGCATTAATTATAGCATCATGTATTTTCACTGTAAACGATTGCGCTTTTGAATAGCACTTTAGGCACAACATGAGAGCAGTATAATTTCACTGCCACAATAAGATATAATGAAAAGTACAATTTTATTTTTCTAGTTGGAGGTCCCCCCCCCCCTTTGGAGCATTTCTGATTGGTAGAGCTCGGAGCCTTTTTGATTCTGGCGCTGTCGTGCGGCGTACGACCTTGCACATAGAGACGGCGCGGCCCTGGCGGAAAGGCGCTCCGACTTCAACGCGTAAACTTGCCCCGTCGTCAAGTTAGGATTTATTTTTAACGTACAAAAGAATTTAATAACATTTTATTCCATACAAATACAATTCTCAACAAGAAGTTCTGTCTAGAACTAGATGAGCCAACTTTCCCGTATACCCATACTACTTTCTAGTACCTGATCAATATTCTCAAAAATAGCTAAAATCGCAAATGTTTTCAAACATATTTTAAAAATACTTTAAGCTGATTTCTAGGAATAAAATAACCCAACTCATCTAAAAAAAAATTATGCGTAAAAAAAAAAAAAAAAAAAAAGCAGCAACTTTTAAACAAAGCAGCTAATACACTTTTTTCCATTTAAAAAAAATCTTTAACAGCTTTCAAAACGAGAAAATAATAATTAAAATTAATCAGCTCATTAAAATAAATACATCATATCAAAAAAAAAAAAAAATCGTTTCTTTTCCCCTGTTGCCAAAAAACATTTTTTTAAATGAATTAATGCACTTACCAAAAAAAAAAAAAAAACAATAAAATGTCAACTTAAAGAAATAATTTTCTTTGTCAAAAAAAAAAAAAAAAAAAAAATCGTCTGCACATATCTTTATGTAGAAACATAAATGACTTCGAGTTTATTCGCCAAAAACTGAGTACCTAAATTGAAACTTTAGCATAAAAATAAAAACAAGTCATATCAACAATAATTATTTCACAGTTAAAACCATAGTTGCGGAGTCGGAGTCAATCTCATTTTGAGATAAAGGAGTCGGAGTAGAATATTTAAGAATCGGAGTCAGTCATTTGTCCACCGTGTATAAATTTTTGCCAAAACTACGAAGTCAGAGTCAAAGTCGGGGAGTCGGAGTCCGATTAATTTTCTGGCACAGGAGTCGGAGTCGGAGTCAAGTGCCCCTAAATTCTCGGAGTCGAAGTCTGGAGTTTGACGTCAAGAGTTATTTTCAACAAAACTTGTTTGAAGTAAATCCGCCTTCAAGTAGGGAATCTTCATTGACTTTCAGTTTCCCCGTAGGCACTATTGTTAAGGGATTTGAATTGTTCAAAATTAAACGGAAAATTGTTCAGATCAAAAAGATATTTTATATACAAGTTTTTCATCAAAAACTTTTTCCGACAAAGCTTGTTTGAAGCAAATTCGCCTCACAGTTCGGAATTGCTTTGAATTTCCCCGTAGGCGCTAATGTTAAGTTTTTTTGAACTGTTCAAAATTGAACAAAAAATAGTTCAAATCAGAAAGTGAAATATGGGAATGAGGTGTCCTCGCCAAGATCTTTCGAACAAAAAAAGTTTGTTCGAATCGGACTATTCATTCAAAAGTTATTAGGGGGGGACAGACAGACAGACAGACCGACAGACAGACAGACCGACAGACAGACCGACAGACAGACAGACCGACAGACATTTTTCCCCATCTCAATACCCTACTTTCCAATTTTTAATTTTTCAATATTTATTTAATTATTTTATTTATTTTTGACTTTTTTTTTGTTTTTCACGATATTTTTAAGATGCATTAAGCCTTCTTTCATGCTTTTTTCTTCTTTTTCTGACTTTTACTGGGAAAGTAGGCTAAAAAAGGGATAAAATTCTGCTAATTTTCATATATTTGTTCTTTCTTAACTAAGTATTATTTATTCACGATAAGCTTTAAAACGTTCAACACAAAATTTACTCAACTTGGTAGGAAAAAGACTATTCTTTCTGCATGTTAGACCGAAGCCCGACTTATGCTCAAAAACTTTTGAGAATATTTGCTAGGGAGCAGACTTAATCTGTTATGAGTGTTTGCTCTCCAGTTATAGACACTGTGTAAACGTACCTCATGCGTAAACGTGCCCCGGTCTACCCTTAGAAGTACAAGCGAGAGCAGCTGCTCCTCTCCCTCTTCCTTTAAAAATTTAAAATATTTAAAGTAAAACCAAGCCAATAATAATGCTAAGAAGAAGCAAATCCAAAAGCTTGATTAATTGACCTTTGCTTCACTTTACAACTTAAGTGATTAGTTCGGCTCATGAGTTATGCTTGTCCTGTTAACTGTTGCATTTTTCACAAAATTTTTATGCTTTTTCAAATGGAACTTCAAAGATCGCTGTCCGAAATAAGAAAGACCAAAATTTCAGTTTATGCTCTAAATTCCACAACATTGAACAAGATGAATAGTATATCTTTAAAGGAAGAGGGTGAAAATTTATTATTTGGTAGTAACAATTGAAATCGCTTAAGAATCTTAGCAACCTGGAAACCAACAGAAGGAAATAATCCAAATTATTAGCCCTGAAATTTCTCTTGAGCTTTGGCTTTTTTTTTTTTAAGTTTTTTTAATATAAATTCAGTCTATTAAAATCTGTGGATAGTCTCTATATTAATAGCCACAGCTCTTAAGATAGTTAAGTATTTTATATTAGGAAACGCAGGTTTGACCAAATTTTAAATGCACAATAAACAAGTGTGTTGAAAGAGGAATACTTTTGATTAGGTGAATTTGACGGTATAATCTATGCGGAAGTAAAAAAACAACAAAACGTTTGCGATAAACTTTAGTTTCAAAGAACTCAAGACAATTTACCACCGCATGTAGATTATTGTCTCAATCGCACCTAATCAAAAGTATTCCACTTTCAACACGCTTGTGTAGCGTGCCATTCATATTATTTCTTTACTTGTATTTCCTAATACGAAACTTAACTACCTGTGTTATACAGCTGTGGCTAATGAGAAAGACTATTCAACGATTTCTGTACACTCCATTTGTAAAAAAAATATTTCCAAAAAATCTCAAAAGAATATTCTTAGCAGAACTTTCAACGCAAGGAATTTTATTGTTTTACCATTCTATTTTTATTTTTATTTTCTAGTTGCTAAGAATCTTTTGGGGGAAAATTAGTGAAAACGTTTTTTACATATTCAAAAGGAATAATGGGTTTAGATTTCATGCTTTTTTTTTTTTTTTTGATATCAACTGTGCTTCATGCCAGTTTTAATAATTTTTATAAAACAAAATAAATTGGCAAAATTCTGGAAAGTTGATGTACGTTAACTTTAGAATTACCTTTAGTCTAAGAATTAAAATATTTTTCAGAAATTTTCAAAACATCATTCAATAACCAATGCGAATTCATCACTATTCTAACGGCCATGTCAACGTGGATAGATCACGCCTGTTGCTGGTTACTGTATAAAAATTGCGATTTTGGAAAAAATATCCAAAGAGGTATATTTTTTCCAAATTTATATTTTATATTTTATTATAAATTTAAATTTTTGCTCTTTTCTAGATATTGACAGGAAAATTTACACTTTGTTTTGCGCCTGATTGCTGGACATGCGTCAGTTGATCCAACTTTTATTTTTGAGCTAGACCGTGCAACGCTGAGCAGCTAGTATAATATAAAAATAGCTTGGAGGGGGGGGGGGGTATTTCATTGTTCTTCTGTATTTAGAAGTTTTACAATTACTTTTCACATCATCCTATTTTGAAATTTTCACACATTATACATAACATTAGCAAGTATATAGAAATATAGTTTGCTCAGATTTTTGAAAAATATACTTTTCAGAATCTTCATCATCAAACAATGCTTTTCTTGTCCTTAAAATATTTAAGGTAACATAACCTTGCCTAGTGACATATCTCAATGTACTCTAGTAAGAGCTTTGAAATGCTAACAGTAAAACACTTCATATAGCAGAGTCTCCCAAACTTTTCTCATTCGCGGCACCTTTTGAAGAATTAGAATTTTTCTCACGGTACCCTAATTTCTTATAGTGCCTAGTATACTTATTGACCTTATGGATATCGGCACCCCCCCCCCCTTTCCCCGCGGCACACATACGAAGCCCGTGCTCTTTAGCTCTGAAAGGCGCTGAGAAAAATAATTTTTGGAAATACTGGAACTTTTCTTTTTTTGCCAATGCCACTTTTCAAGCATTTTAAAGGGCGTTAGACAAAAAAAAAAAAAAAAGGGTTAAAATATCTAAAAAAAATTGTTTTGCTATCAATTACATGGGCAGATTCAAACCGAAAAATTTTATTAGAATTACTTGATATGAATCTGAAAAACGTACTTCTTTCGTTTATTTGACGTAGAGAGACCTCGGTTCGAAATTAAAATACTTTTCTTAGAAGGATGGTTCAAAAAAATCGATTTTTTTTTTTGGTATCTTCGGTTAGGGGAGAAAAATCTAAGTTGTCATCTTCAGATCGGGCATAAGGCTGCAAATTTGAAAAAATAAGCTAAAAATTGAATTTTCAAAAAGTAATAAAATTAGATTTTTTTAATATTTTTATAAGGCAATAGCCATAAATTGTCAGTATATGGCGTAGTTTGAACCTTTAAAAATATTTTATAGCTATTTCATCTTTCGTTTGCGCATACGTCTTAAATTGGGCTAAAATCTCCTGAAAGTTGAAGCCCAATTTAAGGCGTATGCGTGAACAAAAGATCTTATGTAAAAACTATGAAATATTTTTTGGGTTCAAACTATGCTTTTTACTGACAATTTATGGCTGTTGTATTATGAAAAAATGTTTTAAAAAAATATTATTTTCTGAAAATTTCAATTTTTTACATATTTTTTAAATTTTTAGCCTCATTCGCGAACTGAAGATGTCAACAAAGAATTTTTTTTCTAATTTTTTCTCAATTGAGGATACCAAACTACAACTTTTGAGAGGTAACGCGATTCTGAAATAAAAAATCGATTTTTTTCGAACCTCCCTACTATTCAGGCGTGATTTCACAATAATCGAAGTAGCAGAAGCAAAGTTGTCTGCATAGTGTAAAAAACTAGTAAAAATGACGACTGGCGTTAAGTCGTGGTCGTCAAACTAAAAGTTTCAGTTTCAAAATACTATCAAACGATCGCTTTATTCAAACCCTGGAAATGATCAATTAATTTGAAATAATTTTTACATTTGCAAACAATGAAAAGATTACAGGAAATTTCGTTAATCAATAGGTTAAATCGTTAATCATTCTGCATGCCATGATTTAAGCAAGGGCCCATTTAGCTCAGGCCCAAAGGTCCTCAAGGTTTAGGGCTCACAATTCTTTTTTAAGTTTCATTATTTGCTACAGAATTTGTTATTATTAGATTTTAAATTTTAAATATTAAAAGTTTAATGTTTGTAAAAACTAACAAAAAAAAAAAAAAAAAAAAAAAGAAAAGAAAAAATTTCTAGTTGCATCATAATGCATGCTACTATAAAACTTAATGCAAAAATGCATTTAGTGTAAGAAAATTAATTTTATAAATATCGGGGGTAAACAAAGGGGAAAATGAATCAATAAACGTTAGTTTAAAAGCATTTGGAACATAACTACCGAAAATTTCATATTGACTGAATTCAAAAATTGTACAAGTTGACATTTCTATCCAAGATAAATGGAATTACTTTCTCGTAATGATTGATTGATACAACATATTGGCATTCTGATTACTATAAAATTAAATGGAAAAAAGAGGGAATTTTAAGTGAACAGAAAAACAAATACGTGATTAAAATTGTACTGTTCAACAAGCTATTTCAGAAAATGTTTTTAGATATCTTCTAACAAAAAAATTTCAATACGTTATTTTTTTCGTAACGTATTTTTTTATAATTAAAAAAATAGAATTTGTACCCGGAGGATATTAAGATGATTCTCGTGGGCCGGAGGACATATACACGTTAAATGTACTTTTTGTTTTTTCTGGATAGCATGGAAAATTGCGAGAAATGAAAAATAATTTCAAGTTAAGAATTATTGTTGTCATCATCACTACTTATTTATTAACACAAAGGTCCAACTGCATTTAGTATTTGACTTCAGAATTATAATTGGTGTATAGAGGATTGGTTATTTTGGAAAGTTACAGACGGGGAAGGGGAGGGGGGGGGGAGTTTTCTATTTGTAAAACTGAACGTAATAGAGGGCCACATTGATCAGCCCTGCGGACCGTAGGTTGGGCACCGTCAGGTGTGCACAGAAATTTCAGGGCCTCCTTCACAAATGAGTTTTACGGGCCCCGCTCCATATTAATACTTACATCTGTTTTATCCCTCATTTTAAAAATCCCAGGCTCGGGCCAACAAGTCCCCCCCCCTTCAAATTAATTAAATTATAGTAAAAGGAAGTCATGTGATGCATACATCAGCTCGTTTAGTTTTCGTTAATTTTATACGTTATTTTCTAACAAAAAAATTCAATAAGTAAATACAAATTCTATTTTTTTTTTTTTTTTTTTTTTTTAGTGTAATGCATTTTTGAATTTATATGCTAAAGATATCTCCCTGAAACCACAGCAAATCTATTTTCCTCGTAAACATACCTAATGCTTTAAAGAAAAAAAAGGCACTACCGATGTCTGAAAGTTTTAAAGGAATAGAAAAGAAAAAATAAACTTCTAGTTTAAAAGTTAGAGAAACACGGGACCTTTTTTCTCTTCTTGTTCCTTCAAAAAAATTTTAACATTCACATTGACTATCGTGTGGATATAAATATCGAGGTACAAATGCCCCTCAAAATTTTTTGTTGCAATTACGTAGATGAATACAGCCGTTATTTTTGAGTTCCAGCCTCAAAATTCAATGAAAGAAGTCCGTTGCTAAAACAAATGCTCCGTAAGTGGTCACTTATATTCAAAAACGTGGCATGTGATTGACGGAATATTTTACCAAGCTCTTATTGTGATAAATGGAAAGTGTCTGGCTCACCGAGCACAAAATCTCACTAAGATATCAAATTCCAAGAAAAGTTGAGACGCCAGCGTGCGTCATTCACATAAAACTCTTTTTCCAGACGTTCATTGAACAGTTAATTAAATATCCTGACCCAACGCGTCAGTACCAATATTCATTCATTGATACTGGCAACATCCTATGATTAAACCTAAACTGCCACGATTGGCTAAATTAAATAATTTCAACCCGTCTAATAAAGACCAATAAAGCCCGAATTAGAACAAATACATATATGAAACAATCAGCATTATTTGGTACTTACTTCCTGAGAAAAGGAGCGCAGATCAATTCTCGCCAATTTCCACCAATATTTATCTATTGATTCCGAAGCCCTTAACGGTGCTGATTTTTATGAAAGAAGTCGCAATTTAAGTCGCACGAATTTTGCTCGATTATCGGGACAACTGAATTAGATATAGTGGAACTATGGAAACAGGAAACGCCCACTCAGGCGGAAGTCGGCCAATGAGCCGGGGACTCCCGAAGCGCGGGTTGCACTGATTTGTGCAGAGGTAGGGCTTTCTGATTGGTGGAATAGTTTATTCCGCGCTCCTCTCTCATCTTTATGATCGTTTCATATCTTTTTTTTTCTTCTGTGTAAAACGGACATAAAGGATGAGATGGAATAAATAACATTTCTTTCCGGAGAGTGCATGCATATGTGTTTAAAATCTACACTTCCCAAATAAAGGGCCGCCGAGAGCCATGGAGATGTCAGTTTAGCCGTCGAGCCTCCCTCACCCCCCATAAAACTTGCCAAATCAAAACAGCTCCGACTTCGAGCCGGACCCCCGCAAGAGACGGACCCCTGGTTACCGACTAAGCTGAAATGACCTCTCGTCGGCCCTGTCCACATGTAAGCTTTTGTGAGTGAGTTTGGATAAGGGCGACCACGACCTAGGGGTGCTACCCACCTTGGGGGGGGGGGGGGATCATGACGCAGACTGCTTCACTGAAATTTTTGGAAGGGGTTGTTTTGAAGGGTATTTTTTTTGGGGGGGGGGGCTTTTGCTTGGGGAGGGTTCTTCGTGATACTTAGGGTGTCCGCCTTTGCTCTTGGGGAGGGGCACCTCTTCCACGACCTCGCAAAAAACTCCCCGAAAATTTAAGTTCGGGGCACCCTTGAGTATGGCCTAAGAGAAGTCACTATGAAATTTCTCTCTTCTGTATTAATTTCTATTTCTTTCCTTGAACTATTAAAAAAGATGTGAAAAATCAACTCTTTAAATAATGCAGTAGGCTCTGGCTTTGGGAGTGCAGGTCCTTTTACCTGGTATCATTTAATGAGAACTCTTTAAGAAATATAGTAAAATCTCGCTACATCGCGCTTGTCGGTAGAAAATAAAAAAGGGCGAAATATCCGAAAACTCGATGAAACGAAGCAATTAAAAACAACTATTCAATTAACGTACCAATCAAGTGTGCACCTACCAAAGGATTGGTACACAGTGGCGCCGCGCGCCTGGCGGTTGACATCCAAAATTAAATTGCAAGTTTTTGAAAAACGTGAAGCTAAAATACATTTTAAGACTACAAATTTGAAAATTTTTCCGGGGGGGGGGGGTGACAATACAAATTACCGCCCCAGGCTTCATTCATGCTAGATACGCAAATATATTAAAACAATTTTTTTAATTTAAAGGAAATTGTCTAACCGATTTTCCTCTCAAAATAGAAAAAAAATGTGTTTACAATTTCTATCCTTTGATGGGAAAATACGAATCGAAAGTTGGAGATTAAAATACAATGCATTTGAATGTTTGGGAAACACACCAGTTTTGCTCCTTGCTTAAAAAAAGAGAAAAAAATAAACTTTTTCTGAGCAACATAACATTTTTTTACCTGCGATCTTTGACATAAAGAAACTTTATATATCTATTTTTTTAAACAGAATTTTCGGGAGATAAAGGAGAAGCACAGAAAATAAATAAATAAAAAAAAATAACTAAATAAAATTTTAAAAAATCTCGTATTTGTTACTGAAAAATTAAACTTCTTGCAATCAAGCATTGAAGTCAAGTAGTAACTCTGTGTCTCTAAAAGTTAGTAATTTCATCCTAAATTATTTCTTATAGACTGTCCATGCTCCATTTTATAATTTTGCATCATTTTGCTACGAACTAATTAATTTATCAATTAAAACAAATCAGGTTACTAACTTTGAAAAAAAAAAAAGAGTATGAAAATGACCTATGACAAAGTACCCCGAACGCAAAGAAAATTTTTCAAAAAAAAAAATCTTATCCAACAAAAATCATTAAAATCTATGTACTCTCGAAACATGAGATTTTCTCTCACTAAGCAAATTATATTATTCGAGAAATGTAAAGTTACATGGGCACTATTAAATCACGTTCTGTGTCTCTAACAGAACTAATAAAAAATATATTTTGCTTACCTTATTTTACAATTCGTTAACTTGGTTTCCATACTCTTCTGGTAGGTGCATTTCTCCCGTACCAACAATATCCTGTTTCTCATTGAACTAGCAGGTGTCTGCAATGCTTGACGTCAAAGATTTCTTTCATCACGAAAAATACCTTGACGTCAAACGTCGTGAAACGTACAGAAAGAACTCATTGATAGCTTTGCATTTCGCTTGAAGAATTTACAAGTCCATCATTTAACTTTTTCCAGCCATCAGCGATGTTCTCGACAAATATAAGTGCATGAAAATGTCACAAGGAGTGTAGAAGCTGTTTCTGGCGCAGTACATGGAAATGTGGATTTATTTCTCGGAAATGGCATTAAAAAATTGCGTACTGACGGGAAAAAAGGAGCGGAGAGGATAGTATATTTTAAAAGAGTCGGAAATAGACACGTTTAGTGTGACGTCAGGGGTTGCCAGAAACACGGGGAAGTTTCCAATCATGCCGTTGCTATGCGCGTTGCTAAGGAAGAAACAACATAGGATCTCCGTACGAATAGGGTTAGAGCGATGTTTAATTGATGGTTTCTTGCCAATTAAATGCTTTAAATAATTTTTTTCGTGGTTTCAAGTTACATATAAGCCGCCCATAGACATCATTTGACTAGCATCGATAGTTTTTACATGTGAAACGGGTTAAAATTCGGAAAAACATAAACTTATGTGGAATACAAGTGTTTTTTCTAGAGTTATGCACTCTTCTTATTGTTTTTTTTTTCTTTGGGGGGACGGGGGCAGGTCTGCCATTTGAGAGAATCAGGAGAGGCATTGCCCCTCTCATGCTTTTGGAAAATAACTATATTTTTATAAATTTGGCGTAATTTTTGCTGTTTTTCGGCGCAACATACATTGACTATTTGCCTTTTGCATGTACCCTTCTAGAAAATTTGAAATATCATGCTTTGGGGGGGGGGAGAGATTTTTCTTTTAAAGTTTAGGGTGAAATTTCTTTATTTATTTATTTCTTTTTTTTTTTTTTCGAGCAACAGGAGTAGCTTTAATTGAATTGTATGCATTCTTTTCTTTAGAAGACGAGAGGCCATGTCAGCCTAGTCAGATACCTAGACATGGGGGGGGGAGGATTTTTTTCCATTTGTTCCAGTAATTAATGCATATTTTAATAAAACTTCATTCCTTCGGGCTCTTTGGGTGAAAATCAGAATTCGAATTGTCACGAGTATTTTTTTTTTTTTGTATTCCGAGGCGGAAGATTTTTAATTTACTCTACTTGTTATCTTGTTATACATATTTTTATATCAATATACATAAATATATATTAAAAATTTCAGTTTGTTCTACTATTTGCAATGCATAGCTCAATTAAATTCTTTTTTTCTTCGGGAGGAGGGGATATTTCTTCTTGCTGTTCGTAATTTTAAGTAATTGCTCTTTGGGGGGCGAGGATATACATATTAATTTTTTTCTAGTTTCAATGGGAACTATAATAATTTCTTCAAGCTAGTTTTTATTCCTATTCGGAATAGAGTTCAATTGGAGTTTAGCTTAAATTATGTGTGGGTTAAAGAAAAACTTTTAAATTAAAATATCTTGATCAAACATGCATTAGGATAAGGAAAATGTAACCTAACATCCCCCTCCTACCCGAAAAAAAATAATAATTTCAATGCAAACAAGCATAACAATCGAGTAAAGTAAAAATTCTCCTTTCACAAACAAAAAATAACTTATACAATTTTTTTAAAAAATCCCGCCCGAAGAAAATAATTATATTGAAATTCTTACTAAGCTTTAAACAAGATTAAAAAAAATTATATCTCCCTTGTCCCGTCATTTCAAATTTTTCAACAAAGGAGGGGGGGGGGAGTTGCAAATCATATACAGTCAATGCATATATTGCATCGAAAGAAAAAAAAAATACGCCCAAATTTATAGAAATAGAGCAATTTTCCGAAAGCGGGGAAGGGGGAATGTCTTTCTACACCCTCTCTAATGGCGGAGCTGTTCTCCTCCCACCAAAGAAATAACAATAAGAAGAGTATAACTCTAGAAAACACACTTGTACTCCACATAAGTCTATGTTTTGTCGAATTTTAACCCGATTCACATGTAAAAACTATCGACACTCGTCAAATGATGTCTACAGGTGGCTTATATGTGACTTGAAACCACTAAAAAAAATTATTTAAAGCATTTAATTGGCAAGAAACCATCAATTAAACATCGCTCTAACCCTATTCGTACGAAGATCCTATGTTGTTTCTTCCTTAGCAACGCGCATAGCAACAGCATGATTGGAAACTTCCCCGAGTTTCTGGCAACCCCTGACGTCACCACTAAACGTATCTATTGCTTTTTGCTAACCGATTACCCAATCCTTTATTGAGATAAAACCGTAATAATTTTTTAGAAGTGAATCAAAAGCAACACCGAATGTCATTGGGTTTCAAACTAAATTGAAGTTAAAATATAGAGTATTCCGGGCCGTAATCAGACTTTAGTTTCGATGAGATTTTTACCAAACACATTTCTTGAAAAACTTGTATGATCAATAAAATATGATTTCGTTCGAATATTCTATTGATTTTTGATACAGCAGATTATTTGAAAATGGGAGATGCTGATTTAAGGGCATCAGCATAAACGTAAAAGTTGACGTTTGTATTTAATGAAGAAAAAAATCCCATGCGTGACTTCCTTGTACTACTGAGCACTGGCGTGCACAGAAATTTTGGGACCCGTCACAAATAACTTTTACTGGCCTCCTCCATATTGTTTACCCCTATATTTCATCCCTCATTTAAAAATTTTTGGGCTCCCTTCAGGCTCGGGCCTGGTCCAACAGGTATCCCTTCTCCCCTCCCCTGTGCATGCCCCTGCTACTGAGGCAGCGGGGAGCAAAGAGATAAAAGATGTAAGTCAGGAAATTAAAGTTCAGAGTAAAATGCGAGCCAAGCAAACTATGTGCCATCGCGAAATAATGTTCACAATACTACAATGAAAATAAATATTGCAAATACGGTACTTAGTTTATATATATATTTTTTCTCAGTATGCTAATTTCTATTTTTAGCGAAATTGAAAATAATAACACATAACAATGCTTTTAACAAAAACAAATATATGTATAAAAATGAAAAGCATGTTTTGGAATTGTTTACAAAAATTTCGAAAGAGGTTTGAGCTTCATAAACCTCCTCCTTACATACGGCCCTGCTTTTTTTTCTTGTTATATAACAAGTTTAGTGATGTTAACTCAAGTGGGGCATTTTGAGTAGGGCGAATTGCCTCATTGTCAAAGCAATATGCCCCAAAGCTGCATTTATTATTATTATTATTATTATTATTATTATTTTGCAATAAAAAATGTATTCGTAGTATTAGTATCAAAACAGATTTTGCACAGCATCTGGACCTATATTAAGAGAAGAAGGAGGTATTATTTTTTTTATTTTTCGTCTATATGAAATTAAAAAAAATAATTCTGTTTAGGTGGGGTGTGATACTTCGGCTTACTCTAAGTTCTTTTTTGAAGCTGTATGCTTCATATAGGACGCTGTGATGGCCGCAGACAAAAAAAAAACGTAAAAGAGCGTTTCATTTGTCGAGCGAGTTCACTTTTCAAAATTAGTCATTTTTTACAGTTAATATAGGTATTTTAATAATATATAGTGATACTAATAGTTGTTAGAGGAAAAGGTGTAAATATGGTCACTTTCTTTTGTTTTTTATTTAAAGCTATTTTCAATTCAAAATATTTTGATTTTTATCTTTCATTAAAAACTATAACAAGTATCCAACAAGCGAGAATGCGAAACTGATTGATATCAATGATTTTATTTAAAAACGGCGATTTACAAAAAGCTTTTAAATAAGCACAAAAAAAAAAAAAAAAAAAAAAAAGAGCTCTAAATATAGGCCCTCTTCAAAAAAAAAAAAAAAAGCCATCAAAAATAGTTTAAAAACAGAATAAAATTATACATAATGGTAAAGACTTTATTTATTAAAGGGGAAAAAAATATTTACAGAAATTGCAAGCAGAACTGGCTCTTTCAGCCAGTATGTGCACATTTCACCGATCACGTCTCTCCGAGTGTCTTCAGAGAACTTTCCATCACCACAGATGCAAAATGCACTGCTTGAAAAAAGAGGTGGTACAGTTATGGGCATTCTTTGAATGAGGGTCCATATTTACACCAACTATGTCTAAGAAAGATGACCATTATCATCACCATGTAACGTAAAAGCGTGAGTCAAGGTGTGTTTCAAAAAGTAGCTTAAGATCTCCGCTTTCTGGATATCAGTGTGAAACTGTTTTTGACTGAACATAAGGACATGAAAAGAAAACGGTTTCACGCACCTCTTAAAAGTTCGCAGTTCAAAACAAGCTCCAATTTTTAAATTAACTCACGCTGCATCCACACTACTTGAAAGAATGTTTCCAACTGCTCTCTGCTATGGTCTGCTATGGCACCATCTACAGATCTCGTCACCAGTCCTCAGTACCCCCAATTAGCCACTACGGAGGGGTGCCAATATTTGCTCATGTGCCCCTCTTTACACATTTTCCTCTATTAATAGCAATCTCTCCTATCCATGAGAGCAATATCTCCGATCATATCAGGGCAGATTGCGCAAAAACAACCGTTTGGTTATTTTTAGAACTGTTGCATTACATAAAAGCGTAACAAAAATAGCGATGAAAATTCATAACCAGCAAATGATCTTGAAATTATACGTAAAAAGTTTAATGAAACATTGATAATAATCGAAGTGTTTTTTACTACTTTATGGAGTTATGCGCAAGATATCCTAGGTTTACCTTAATAATAACAAATAATAATACTATTGAACCAGTTATAACTTCGTAAGAAATAAACGTTTTAACACTGAAATGTATCTCGCATTGTTCACCATTTCTTAAACTGTTTGATATTAAGTCTAAAGATTATTATTATTATTATTATTATTATTATTATTATTATTATTATTATTATTATTATTTATTTATTTATTTATTTATTTATTTGTTTATTTATTTATTTTTTGTGCTTGTAAGCTGAAACTACGAATATTTTTTTTTATAGTTTAATCATTTTGGTGTGGCACATGATGGCCACTCGACGAGAAAGAGAATTATTCAAGAAATTTTTTCAAACAGCCTTTAAACTGACTGTTTCAGAAATGAGTGGGCGGGTGTTTTTCTTGCACACAAGAACACCTGCACAATAACTGATAATCAAAGGGGACTGTAGATTGCATCTCTTGAGGGAATACCGATGGCCACATAGGTTCGAATTGCTGCTATTCCTTGTTTGCATCCGGTTGTTCATTTTGAAAAGGTGCTGGTGACGATTAAAGAGTGCCGCTTCCCTCAGCGAAGCGAATTTCCCCTCCCCCCCCCCTTCAATGCGAAAGCAATGAGCTAATGGACGAAAAGACATCCGACAGCCCTTTCATTTATAAGCTAATTTCTTTTTCATTGAAAAGGCGTTGCTTGTAACGCCGAAACACGTGGTTGCAGCAATTTGCAGTTTGTGCTGCTTGACATTGTTTTTTTTTTTTTTGCTTTTTACGCATATTTAATTTATTTAATTCATCTTTACTATATTATTAATCTAATATTATTAATATATATTATTTAATCTTTACTATATATTACACTTTCTACGGTGTTCGATGACATGAAGCTCAAATTCGAGTTTCACCTGCCAACATTTCTTCTTCAAGTTTATAGAGCGGAACAACGCCATTTATAACGCATGATCAGGGCCCGACTAACTATAAAAGTAAGTCCCAAGGCCCAAAATAATTTGTTGTCCCCCCTCCCTTTCTATTCTACCTCTTTAAGTCACACGCGTAGCACCGCCACTGCTTTTTTATATCCATTTCTCGATTTAATACTTTTATAGCACAATTACATAGGGAGAAGTATACTACTGTGTACCCTCCCTCCCCCTCTCAGACATACAGTAAAACCTGCGAAGTTGACCATCCTTGTAAGTTGACCACCTGTCTAAGTTGACTGCTTTTTTCGGGCACGGAATTAGCCTTTATCATATAAATCAACCTCTATAAGTTGACCACCTATTTAAGTTGACCACTAAAGTAGTACACACAGGTTTCACTGTACATTCAAAAGAAAAAATAAGCCATTTACCAAACTATTCCTTTTTCAGAGTCGTTTTAGCTTCATTAGTCAGTTTATTTATGGGGTAAAAATGCTGTGCATAACTTTTTTTTAAAAAAAATAGGTGTCCTTTAGGAGGATGGAAACCTAGGCCCAGACCTAGTTGGCCTGTGCGGTAATTAGGCCATGCGCATGATTTTTTTGTCGTTCCTATAAATTATACGTCCCAGTTAGACTCGTTTATCTCTCTCTATGCCTTTTAATTACTTCCAGCAACCACTTCCCAGTGTTGCTAGATGGTCAAATCCAGATTTCCCCAATTTCCTTTCAACTTTTCCCCAAAAAGCGATGTTTTCTATCAAAATTCCCCAAATTCAAAAATTATTTTTCCACTATATTTTTATAAAATGAATCGACTCCCTCTAATATTTTTGTCTCTTGAAAAAAAAAAAAAAAAATCCAAAAATAGTCAAATTTTCTTATAAAATTCCCGAACTTTTTTTTTCTTCCCATTTTCCCTTTTTTTTCGTCTTTTTCATCTTTATCTTCCTTTATCTTTACTAATAATAAAGCTGAAAATCTCTTTGTCTGGATATCGTCAGGATCTCTGTGACGCGCATAGCGCCTAGACTGTTCGGCCGATTTTCATAAAATTTGGCAAAGAATTAGTTTGAAGCATGGGGGTGTGCGCCTTTAAGCGATTTTTTGAAAATTCGATTTTGTTCTTTTTCTATTCCAATTTTAAGAACATTTTCCCGAGCAAAATTATCATAAGATGGACGAGTAAATTATCAAGTTATCATAACGTGGAACCGTAACGTGGGCAAGCCAATTGGCGAGAAATTCATCATGCATTATTTGTAAATATACAGGGGAACCAAAAGACCTTTTAATTTTCTACTACGGGCAAAGCCGTGCGAGTGCCACAAGTCATAAATACAAGCGCCTGACCGAGAGATAAGAAATAAAAAAAATATATTTTTTTTCTACTCGAATTTACGACTCTGCTTCTGTATGTACATTTAAACTATGATTTTCGTATATATTTATCCAAGAATCACACTTATTTTTACCTTTTTCACGTATCAACTAGTTACTCATGCAGAACATTAATGCGAATTTCGTAGCATTATATTCCACATATGCGAATTCCATAAAGTTGAGCAAAGCAAAACCAACGCTGTTTGATACAAACAATGTAACTACTTCTTGACGCGAATTTAAATACGAAAAAAAAAAATCTTTTTTCCCCGAGGTTTTTTCCCCCAGGATTTCCCCAAGAAAAAAAAACTTCCCAAAAAATTCCCCTCAAAACCCATTTCCCCAAAATTTCCCCAGAGAGCACCAGATTTCCCCAAAATGGGGAAAATTCCCCCAATCTGGCAACACTGCCACTTCCACTAAACTTTTCAGTGAACAACACCATCGTGTGTTGAAAAATAAAAGCAGAGTGACGTTTACTGATTCAGAGTGATAAAGATTTAAACATATATTAGTCAAAAGGACGGAATTGGGTGAATCAAAATAACACTGTAAGGGAACGTCGTACTTCTGTATCCCTTGGCAGCACCTTTGTGTAAATATCACTGTAGGTTGTTATGTGATCTGAAGCTTTTCTAACGATTCCTTCTAATTAGAGAACCACACGAACAGTGCAAGAATGGGAAAATTTCAAATAGGTAGCAATCGAAAGTGCATAATGATTTTTTTTTTTTTTTTTGCCGAAAATTATGTGCCCTTGTTCCCCCGTTATTAAGATATAAGGTATAAGGTCCTAAAAGTGGCAAAACATTCTTAGGTGTGCATGTGGCGTTAACGATGTTTCCATTACTCATAAAAACTTTCTAAATTTAATGACTTTTCTAAAATTTCGGCCTACTTTAATATTTTATATTTTGATAACGGGGGCACGAGGGCAAATAATTCATGCGTCCAAAAACGTGCCTTACTATGCTTTATTGAATGCTACTTATGTAGATTTCCTTTATTATTACCTATCGCAGTGGCGTACCAAGCACTGGTGTCACCCAGGGAGGTAATTTAAGGTGCCCCCCCTGTACCCACCTGCAAAAATTTTAAAAAATAAAAGAAAAAGAAAAAGAAAAGAAAAGAAAACGTTCGACGTACATATAAAGTTTTTACAATTTTGTCGTTTTTTTTTTAAATTTTGTCTTTTGGAACTTGTGTGGCACAGCGATAGTTTAAGTTAAATGGGAACGACCCCCAGAAGTATATCATCTGGTGGATACCTTCCCTCTCCCCTCCCGCAGAGATGCTACTGGGTTTGATAAATTACATATAATTTAACATTTTGAGGGAAATCGCAAAAATGAAATGCTATTTATATTTTTCAAAAAATTTTAATGCATCTTGAGTGTAACCCACAGAAGGGTCTCACCCCGGGCAGACTGTATCCCCGTAGTGACGCTACTGCCTATCGTATTTTACGTAAGGTGCATTTACGTTACTTCCAAGGTACTTACGACTTGGTAAGAGTCCAAGATGCTTTTCAACATGTTACTGCTGATTAGCTAAATAAATAAATAAAGAACATAAAATAAATAAATAAATAAAATAAAAATAAATAAAATAATTAAAAAAAGTACTAGGAACTTTGTGTTTCTATCAAAGTCAAGTATTTTACCATCACTAAAAAGCACAGAACATTATTCTGTTTTTTTTTTTTTTTTTTTTTTTTTTGAGCAATCACGATTACTTATTGTTCTCACTTGACTGTTTTGATGTCCTTTGATTTTATTTTCCCACCGCCACCCTCTGCAGCATCACCGTCGACCGGGTCCTCACGATGCTGCTCCTATAGCGAAAGTCTTCACCAGGTTGCATCCATGTCCTACACACATGCGCATACATACACAACTACACACACACGCACGCACACACACACACACACACAAACACATACACACACATACACCTACACACACATACACATACCCCCCCACACACACATTCATATACACAACTACCCACACACTTATGCCAGCACACAGACACAAACTCACATGCTTACACACAAACACACATACCCTCCACACACAAACACACACGCCTACATAAACACACTCGTGATTGCAAAAAATATAATTTGAATTCAAGATGTCAAAATTCAAATTAATTTTTTTTTCTTTTACTGTGTATCATTTCCTATTATGGTTTTTGTGATTTCACAAAAAATACTAGTGAAGGGAGCAATGTTGAACATTTTATTATTTTTTTTTACAGTGCTATACTAAGGTAAGTGCGCCCTTGCTTATTTATGATTCAATTGGATCTAAATTGTGCCCATTCATCTCATTACTCATTAAAAAATAATAAAAAAAATAATTCTACTTGAAAATTCAAGTTTCTATTACGTTTTTCAGCATGTTTAACAAAGAAGGGTAATTTTGGTGTCATCAGAACATGGTATCCCAATAAGGCCAATTATGAATAAATGCCAAAAAGTACTACTAAAAAAATTGAAAAATTCCTTATTGTCAATATAAAACTTATATTAAAGCACATTTGACAAGCTCAAATATATAATCGAAAATTCCATCATATTTACTTCAATGGAAGGAAGAAAGGTCAATCGTCTCATTCGGGACACTTCTAAGTCGTTATTTCCCCCCTTTTTTTTTGGTCACTCCTGCGCACATTTTGTGCTTACATATGTGTGCAACTTATACTATCATATCCTCCACTCGATTCTTCGAAATCTTAATAAGGACAGCGGAGTCCTAATAAGTCAATCATGGCCTTTTTGAGCTACAATTTCTAAACAGTGAGGTACACACCAACATTTTTCTTTTTGATGTCATCAACTACATAAGTTAGATTTTCTAAAACAATTAAAAAAAAAAATAACTTTTTATCTTACAATTAAAGTAAGATGGACTAAGAAGAAACAAAATTGATTGTTTTTTAAGATCATGCAATTTTGAAAACAATTTTTTTGTAATAACTTTTGCTTGTTGACAACGAATTGCTTGTTGATAATGCTTTATCATCAGTTGGACTTCCTGATGACGATAAAATTCCGATCATGCGAATTTTTGCTATCCTAGTATCCTACATCAAAAAACTATGGAGACGGCATTTACTTGGCACACCCGCCTTACTCTTTGTCTTTTTTTTCTCTTTTTTCTGGTATTAAATACGGTTGAAGAAGTCAAACCATTTTGAACATTTTGAAAGTTTTCTTTCCGCAACTATCTTTGCAGTGCTTAGCTGCAGATATGACTCTTTTCAGTGCAAAGAGTAAAAGAGCAATCATCACTCCTCGAAAATCAGAAGTGTTAGCAGATTAATACGGAGAACACACCACATGCTCCTTTCAGGGAGGGGGAGACAAAATGAGACAGAGAGAATACTGCAGTGGTAATCAGGGGTATTAGGGACTCTATTATTTGTTCACGGTGAGGTGCTCACCCGGCGATTTTTAAATGCTGTTGCTCGGTAACCCCAAAAAGCCATGTGGTCAGCCTTTTCGAATGATGATCGAACGTTCTTAATCGATTGCGATGTCAGCTGGTGCCTGCTCCGTTTTTTTGGAAATAATTTAGCTTTTTGGTTCCATTTAAGGTATACAACATTGTATCAAAGATTCAATGTTTAAGATCCGTATTATTAAGACCTTGTGCTCGGTTGTCTGGTGTCTGTTTACCATAGGCGGATTTAGGACTGAGTTCCTGGGGGGGGGGGGGGGGGGCAGGATTTTTTTTTAGCAACATTTTTATTGCCCCCCACTCTTATGTTTTTGTCTTTTTCTTGTGATGCATAAGTCTATGCTTTACTTTTTTGTGTGTCGTTTTCATTAATGTGTGTTTTCATACTGTCCTTTTTGAATTGACCTTAAGAGAGGGAGCCGGTGTCAAGAGAGTGATGCAGGGCTCCCTTTTAAGTGGGAAATAGAATATCTCCAATTTTAGGGGGCCGGGGGTTTCTCCTCTGCAGGAAATTTTGTAAAATGGATATAAAATTCTGCATTTTGAAGCCTTTTAGAGGTTAATTGGATAGACATAAAAATTGATAACTAGATTATACAGTTGTACAGTTTAGTTCGAACTTTGTAAGAAACAGCCATTTTAAGTTTGAAAGAAAAAATAAACTATAGATTTCTCATTACAACAACCTTTTTTCAATTATAAGTAGAGTGCAGAAAACGAAAATGAATAGAGATAGTGTATAATTTTTTTTCCTGGCTAAAAAGATTAACAATCTGCAGTAGAAGTAATTGGAGCTCATTTTGCTTAGGATTTTCAAAGTCTTATCTAATTATTTTAAAGGACTCTAGAATAAAAGTAAAATAAATAAAATTATATAACGCACTTCATTTGTACTTTCCAGGCCTCTGATATTTTAGTACTTGATTGTAAATTTTTACAGTCCTGTTCTAACTTTGAGAAATAGCTATTTTAAATTTAAAAGAGAAAAGTAACCATAGATTTCTCATGACAGCAACTTTTCTTCACTTGCAAGTGGGGCATTCAGAAAACGAAAAGAAATAGAAGTAGTGTATTGGGTATTTTTTTCCGTGCTAAACAATATGCAGAAGAAGTAAGATAAAAGCAATCAATGCAAAAGAATTTCCAAATTACTGCATTCGGGATTGAATAACTAGCAAGATATGAAACATATGAGTCACAAAAATTTATTTCAAATAATGTTACAAACGTGAGAACCATGATTTTTACATTTTTAATACAGGATGTGGCAAGGAGCTGAATTTGACATATTTTGGCATTCCTCCCCCTCTATCATTTGTTAGACATTTTAAAATTTAAGGTTTGTAGTCACACGTTTTGAAATATTCAAGGTTTTCAAGCACTTAAAAATGAAATTAGATTTTTCAAGCAATTTCTATTTTTTAAGGAACGAATCATGATTTTTTTTTGGGAGTTAGGGATCCACTTCAAAGCAGGGGCCCTAAGCAATAGTTTGTTTATCTTATAGACAAATTTGGCCCTGGTTGTAATTCACTCTTACCTGCAAATTTTTGCTTGATTTTTTGTAATTTTTACAAAAATTCGTCAGTTTTTACGGTTAAAGGATTTTTACGATTTTACCAATTTTTGTTGGGTTTTTATAAACTTTTATAAAATTTCAGAAAAATTTCCAAAACTTTTGATGACTCAATTATTTAGATTTCAATAATTGCAAGGATTGACTCACTTAGACTTAGATGATTATGACTAACCTTACTTTTTAAACAGTATTTATAAAGTAAGTAAAATTGTACTCTCCCTCCAAGTAAAAAGATTCATTTAATCAGAATACTCAGATAACTGAAATTTATTCAGTTTGCGATAATATTTATTCTCTCTCTCTCTCTCTCTCTCTCTTAAAAAAGAGAGAAGGGGAAAAAAACTATGCTTTTTAGAATTTCTTAAAGGGCCAATTAATCTACTAAGGACATAAATATTATGCACAAATATACTTGAAATGTGGACACAAATCATAACGAGTAGATCGTTCTGTTAGCGAGAATGGGGGCGGGGGGAGTTTTCCCCCCTTTGCCTTAGGTTCTAATTTGTCAAAATAATCGTCAATTATTATAAGTGTTGCAGCTTAATGTAAATCTCGTTTAGCCTATATTTTCATTCATATACTTGCCCAAATGGTTTTCAGTCCAAAATAGTGAATTTAGACATGTTTTTAGCACTCTAGTGACAGCTGTTTTATTTGTATTTAATGTTCGTTTTTTTTTCCTTTTCTTTTCTCCCATCAGAAAAGGACATTCGCTTTTCTATTCATTTTCATTAAACTATTCAAAAAAGAAAAAGTCATGATTTTTTTGTTTTAAGATTTTGGAAGATATGTTGTTACTATATAAAGTCCTCCCAAAACTGGAGGGCATTGCCCCCTATGCCCCCCCCCCCTTATAAATCCACCCATAACCTTCTGAAATATTCAAAAAAGAAAAAAAAATATATTTTAAAAAATTTTTGGAAGATGTGTTTTTACTACATAAAGTCCTCCCAAAACTGGGGGGGGGGGGCATTGCCCCCCTCTGCCCCCCCATAAATCCGCCCATGTCTGTTACCTTATCTCGTCCGGATTGTCATTGTCTACCAAGTAAATACAGGTACCGTTGGATATAGGGCATCCAGGGGAAGTCTTGTCACTCCTCTAAACCTTAAAACAGGGGTTGACCAGCAAAGCGAGTAGGAGGCGGAGCCCCCTAGTTAATTTAAATTAAAAGACGTATTGTTAGGTCAATTTTTGAAAAATATTCAGTTTTTCGGTTCTGTTTTAGGTCATTGCATCGAATATTATTATAAATAAAAGTTTAAAATAAGTTTTAATTAAATGACACATAGTTGTGATTTGTAATGATTATAATAACGACTTATTTCTCTTGCTGTTATGCTTTCAAATAATAGAAATTTTCGTTGCATTGTTAGACTAGAGCAGTAACGCAGGGATGAGACGGGGATTGGGGCTGGACAAATCCCTCCAAAGTCTTGATTATAACCCATATTTCTAATCCTAATCCGGTAGTTTATATTAATGTACTACATTCATTGGTACCAGATCCCTTTAGAGAAAGGGTTTTCTGGTAGAATAAATTCCGTTTGTGCATAAAATTGTACTAAGAATTCTATTATTTCTTATTGTTCTTCCGGCGCTGGAAAATTTACAAAATTTCCCTTGGCATGTATGGACTGTTTTGATCCCCCCCCCCCCCACTTCCAGAAGATAAATTCTATTTGCGCTAATGTAGTAAAGAAATACGTTTCTTATTAATACAGTCGAATCTCATTTTAACTAAAGCCCTGAATCGTAGCTTAAGTAGCGACACGTCCGCCATCTTGGATCTAAACGATGCTTTCCTCTATGTCTGCTACGGTGAAGTAGCGTGTTTTGCTTCTTAATTGTGGTTTCTTATTAATTCGATGTTAATTCACAATCAAGAAACACCACATTTAAGAAGCAAAACATGCTATTTTACCGTAGCAGACATAGAGGAAAGCATCGCTTAGCCCCAAGATGGGGGACATGTCACTACTTAAGCTACGATCTAGCGCTTTAATTTTAAGACATCAGCAAAATATTTCCGCTGGAACAAAATTTTGTTATACCGATATTACGAATGTTGTCATTGCTCCTGAGAAATATGAGTTGGGGATTGCCAAAGTCATCTCTAAAGCAAAATTTTTGCTGTAACGGACTTCACTTAAACGGAATTTGGCTTTATATTCCAAATTACTCGCATAAGACATCTTTGAAATGGTTGTATGGACGATATATCTCCTTTAATTGCAAACCGATTAAAATAAAGAATTAGTCCTCGTAATAAGCCTAAATGAGAGTTGGAAATAGCTTTCGAAATATCTGCAATTTCCATTAATGAATTTTTCGCGATTTCCATTAATGAAATTAATTCTGACATTGCCGGCAAATATCTTCCAAAAAACCATCTCAGGGTTAGCTTTCTGTCTACAGAAATTAGTTTTTGCCGTGCCAGTGGCAGAAACTGGTTATAACCGGTAAAAACCGGCAGAAACTGGCAAAAACTTAAAAGTGTCTTTAATAACTCAGGTAATTACTAAATGATATTTAAGTAAAAAAAAAAAAAAAGCTTAATTTCATCATTTAAAAAATAAAATCCAATGCTAGTGCCCTTGATTTAGTTCGGAAAGGGAAGTTTTCAATTGTAGACGTTCGTAATATTTGGATTAATCTAACAAAGATCGAAAAATCATATGGGTACTTGAGAAAGAGGAGTGACATTCAAAAATAAAGCAGGCATTACAGATTGTAATTTGGTCGCTTATATGTTTCATCTAAATAGCTTATGATTGAAATTATCATGTGCTTCAAGAAGAAAGTGTCAGAATTTTACTTGCCAATATTAACGTAGAATGTCACAGCTTTGCAAAACAAATTGGCCCCATTTCTCGAAACTTATTTTTCCAGCCAAATTTTTACCACTACCCCAGTCATTACATGGTGGACCAACTAAAAAATATATACAATAGATGGAAGTTTCACGAACATTGCTTGTTCCTTGATGCATTGCATGCTAGATCTTCTGTGGCACAAATGTTCTAAAGTTTCTTATTTGTGCATATTAAATTGAGAAACTGTTCAGATTTTAGAAACCACCTTTTTGACAGGGGCAACTGCTGGGTCCAAACAATGTAACATTTGGTTTTGAATTGTGATATTATTGCAATTAATTTGTGCTTTGGTTAACAATTAATTATGTTTGCCATGCATTTTCTATTGCATGTCAAAAATCAATAATTTGTCATTTTGTGAGTTTTTGCCAGTTTCTGCCGCAAATGTGGGCAGAAAGGGGTTTTTGCCATGCCAGTTGTAACCGGTTTCTATCAGTGGTTTTAACCGCCTCGACAGAAACTTGCCAACCCTGCAACTGAGTGATATAAATTGCATAAAACATACACTACTGGAAAGAACTGAAAACTTCCAAAAAAAACTTAAATAAATCAAAGATTCTTCAATATTTTAGTCACCTGTTCGAGTTGAAAATGTTAAACGAGAGGGAGTGATGAATACACGCTATTCCTTTGAGATTCGTTACTCCCTCCCCTTCACTCCACCCTATTGTGCAAATTGTTACAAAGCAATAGTAGTCCCAACTGTAAGTGTTAATACTACAGGGCAGAAAGAACAACTTATTTTGTATTTTATGTAACGAGAGTTGAATTAATGCACATTTCTTCCATATATTTTAACCTTTTATGCAGTTTTGCAGTTTAGTTCATGCTTTTAAAAATCTGGAAAAGTGTCCCAAAATTTTTGAATTTGCTCTAAATTGTATTAGCATATATATAATTAATTAGCATGTACCTAAATTAATTTTCTGCATACGGAGAAAGAAATAAAAAGGCATGTCTTTTCCTATCTCATAAGACACAACAGCTTGAAGTGCAATTATTTTCTTTGCTAATTAAAAAAGTATAATTTGATTTTTTGTTGAGCAGTTATATTTATTTCAATAAATTAATACATTGGTGTTTAAATTTTAAATTACGTCAGTTTGCATCGTATCAGTGTGTGTGTGTGGGGGGGGGGGGGGGAGCGCAATATTCAAAAAAAACATGTTAAAAAAATTACAATTCTCGCAAAAAAATAAATAAATAAACCCCTCAAAACAGTAAAAAATAAAAAAAATAAAAAAAGAGAAAGAAAGAAGTTATAAAATTATAACAAGTTATAAATATAGGTATTAAGTAATGAATATATTTCTTTTTTTTTTTCTCATTGTCAGAGTGACTATTATTCACATAATTTTGAGGTATAAAAATTAAAAAAAAAAAACTAAACGTTACAATTGGAAAAATCGAGGAACAAAATTGAGCACCATGAAAAAAAAAGGGGGGGAGGGGAGAATCTGCACCTCACCTTTAAAGAGCCATTTTGACACATATTAAAACCCCTAACATGCTCTTGAAAATTGAAAAGAATTGAAATTTACTTTTGGAAAAGTCCTGCAAGCACATCGGAGGGTACCGCCAAATCCCCGCAAGTCAAAAACACGCCCCGCGCGGTTTTAGATTAAAAACCTTGATTAACGTTTCGACCTCTTCTTCCCCTCTGCCACGTGGCGAACAAAGCCCTGTTCACACGGTCCGCGGACCATGAAGTGGCATAACAGAGGCTCGGCTCGGGCGGGCGCGCACCACAAATCGAGCCACGCGCGCCACCCTCTTTTTTTTTTCTGGGGAGGGGGGGGATTCTATCACCTGCCTTCCAGCCGTGGGAGAGTTGCTAGTTCTTTGACTAAGGGTTCTTGTTGGATGATAATAATTTTATAATAAGATGGACAAGATTAAATTGAAATGGAGAGGTTATGGGTTTGTGGAGGAGTCTACTTGCATATGCTTTCCGCCGCCACGTGGTTCTGGATGCGGGAATTGTAACTGAAGATACGTTTTTGGCTATTTATGGAGATAAACTGTGGGAATAAAAAAGGAATAGCGGAGTTCGGTATGGTTGTTAGTGAAACGGGGAAGGGGGGGGGGAGTATCTTCTTGTTACGAATATTCTTTCCGCAAAAAGTGTAGCGTACAAGTTGATCCTAAAATTGTATAATCCAAATTAAAAGTTAGATAAAAAAGGGATTTTTAGCGATAAGTGGCGCCTCTATATTAATTTATCAGCATACATGTTTTGACTGCAGTTTACACTGTTACTGTTAAAAACCGTTTGCGTGCGGCAAAGTGAAAAGATATTTTTTTTTTCAAAAGGCAAAAAATTTTTGATATTAAGGATTGTTTCGCAAAGACATCTTGCAATAAAGTATTTGAACCATTTGAAAAGGCAACATTTAGAAGGTCAAGTTAATCTTATTGAAATATTCGAAAAAGGTTATCATATCGAAATTTATTGGCTGGAAGGAGGGGTGGGGGGGAGAACAGCACAAAGATTGCAATTTTTGGATCACTTCGTATTACTGACAGTATAAATTTTTTAAATAACTTGTAACCTCGCTGCTCAGCAAAACTGGAAAGCTTTCTTTAGAAAAAAAAAACCCTCTTTTTTTGACCTTTTTTTTCGAAGTAGTTGGAGAACGTATTATTTTCGTTGATAAAATAAAAGAGGGAAGCTTCAATAGTTTTATCACTTATTTATTTTTTTTTATCACCTCGAATTCCACTTAATTTCATGATGACGGAAATATGATTTCTCTTCAGATTTGAACAAACGCAATGAAAAATACCTGACAAAAAAGGAGGAAGAAAGTTGAAACACGAACTGGACATTTCGCATTTTAACAGAAATGGAATGCTTCTTCAGAAAGAGATTAAAATAAAATCTGGCTAATTACTTTTCTAAAGTTGCCGTGTGAAAAAACGACATTTTTTTTTTCACTACTTTTTTTTTTCCATTTCTGTAACGTTTTCTTTATTTACAGTTGAGCTAAACTTCCTGCTAAGAAAAGAAAAAGAAGAAGAAAAAAGGCACAAAAAAATAAGCAAAATCTGCATCATGTTGTAAGTTTTTGTCTCCCTCAGCTGACTCCCTGTTTCAAATTGTGTTTTAAATTATCTACGCGGGAAAAAAATTAAATTGTTTTTATTGTTTTCAATTTTTTTAAATCATGCATGTCAGAAGTGGCACACAAACTTGGCTGGTAAGAAAATTTTTCGATACTTCGGTAAAAAAACATCTGCCAAAATTAGTAAAATAAATGGGAAAATATTCTTTAAGGAAGTTACAAAATGGTAACGGTAACTTTCAGAAGATCAAGCAGCACGCTTAAAAATATGTATATACATATAGATATATATCTATATATGTAAGCTTGGTATTAAAAACCTTGCAAGTAGCAAGAAACAAAAAGTTTTCAACAAAACAAATTGTTTTCATTTAAAATTGTTAGTGAAATTTCGTAATTTCTAAAATATTTTTTGTTCTGAATGAATTTTGTACTATATCTTCTATTTGTTTTACAACTATCGAATAAAGAATAACAATTTATGATTATACCGTGTATAAAGAATTGAAGTAAATTGGCACAGGAAAAATTTCATTTAAATAAAATCCAATGTAAGCCACTGATATAGATGGACAATTAACTTGGGGGGAAAAAAATAACCTGAACCGGAACCTTCTTCTGTAAAACACGGATACGTTTAGGAGTCTAGGCTCCAGGCTCAATTTCCACTTCTGGGGGAAACGATATCCCTCGAAAGGGGAATAATCAGTAATGGGGAGGTTAGAGTAGCCATGCACATCGAGTACGATACCATCTGAGATGCAGTCAATTTAACATCAGATAAAAATGTCTCTGCGTTCGAAAAACGGTGGGAAAGCGATATCCCTCCAAATGTCTGGGAAATTCGTAAGCTGGTTAATTATTTATAGGGACATTCCCTCTCATAATTGGAGCGGAAATATTTATTGTGTGAGAATTGGCTCGGCGCTTTAAAACTGAGGTGCCGTAATGGGAGTGGATGCTGTGTACTCCTTTCCGTTTTTCTCACATTAGTTAAGCTAAAATGAATTGTGTTTTAATGCAAGCATTTCCCTAAGTGGCAAAGTGAAAGGGGGGGGGGGATAGGGGCTATAACCCCTGTCAGGAGGAGACAAAACTTGTAATAGTACAGCGCCTATTAATTTTTTTTTCAAGAAAATAAAATTTATGTCTACCGCTATAGCTGTACATCTATCTATGCAATGCATCTCTCTCTCTCTCTCTCTCTCTCTCTCTCTCTCTCTCTCTATATATATATATATATATATATATATATATATATATATATATATATATATATATATATATATATATATATATATATATATATATATATATATATATATATATATATATATATATATATATATATACACAAATGATAGCATATTTATTGGCTGCTTTGTCAATTGCAACAAAAATAAAACTTTTTTTCAAATTGTTTATGCATTCGATGTCATCTTTTTTCAAATTTTGGTGATGGTATTCTTTGCTGTTAATTTGTTTGACGAAGGGGATACGGTTCTTACAGTTTTGGTCCCCGTCGGAATTCATTTTTGGGGCCTCTTTGTCCATCCCGGAATTACGTAAATCATTAACCATCTGCATTTATGAATCCCTTCAGGGCCCCTCATAGTTGAGACATGTTAAATTCACTAATAGCAGAATGAATAAAAATTCTCTCTTAAGGAAATTTTTTGCGATTAATAAGTTATTATTATTGTTATTTTTAATTATCATGCATAATTCTTTAGGAAATTGGAGGCCCCTTAGGAAGATGGGGCCCCAGTCCCAGGCCTAGTTGGCCTGTGCTATAATCAGGCCCTGATCATCGTGCGAAAAAGCAACTTCACGGTAATTAAAGATTTAGCAAAAGGGCTTAGGATATTTACAGGCAGTTAAGAAAATAAACTATTTTAGTGCTGCCATCTATTATTGAAGCACAAAAACATTATCGACACTTATTTTTAAACTTAAAAAGTTTTTTGTAAAGCATAAAAGCTACTTTTCTAATAGTAAAAAATGAGTTTTTAGAGAATTCAATCGTCAATTCATTTTTTGAAGCTCTTATATATGCAAAAATTACAATCATTTTCCATAATGAAGGTACATACCAGTTTCTTACTATTAAAATGAGATCAATCCATTATTTTCAAAAGTGTTTTTTCAGTAACCACGAGATTCCCATTGCTTTCACCAGGTCCGTTATATAAATTTTTTTCGATAGGTGGGGGTACGGGGAGAGGGGAAGGGTATTTACTCATTACAAGTACGGAAAAAATCAAAAAACCACGCCCACTGTTAGTAACAGCATTTGTTTTTAAAAGTTAGGTGAAGTCAATTGACCTCTCTGACCCTCCTAAATGACCGGACTGGTTTTCATTTGAACGTTGAATGATGTGCACCTTTTGATTTTATTTTTCTACGCTTATGTACAATAAAATTTTGGGGACCGTTACAAATGGCTTTCACGGGTCTCCTTTCACATTGTTTACCCCTGCCTACATCCCTACATAATTCACGACTAATTTTTAAAATCTCGGGCCCCCTTCAAGTTCGGACCCGGGCCAACAGATAATCCTTTTTTTACGCGGAAACAGTATCCAGCACACAACATCCAGCATCCAACCCTTGGCATTCATTTGAATTTTGGTGTCTTGAATGCAAATTATGGTTACAATAAAAGTCGTCTCATAAAGAAGTACAAGAAACCCAAGGTCTTAATTTTAATTCAAAATCTCAAAATTCAAACAAGTTTTTTTTTTCCCTTGAGTAATAACGAATTGCTTGTTTGTCTCATCGGACCGTTTTTGATGTAACCATAATTTTTCAGGATATAACGTCATGAATTTTTATTTCTTATCAATCTTAAATGATTAAAAATAATGTTTTGGAAATTTTGTATTTAGATGAAGTTTTGCTGTTTAAGTTAATCTAAAATTTTTTCCTGAAACAAGAAGTTATGTCTAGAACTAGACGAGCCTACTTTCCCGTACACCCATACTACTTTCTAGTACCTGATCAATATTATCAAAAATAGCTAAAATCGCAAATTTTTTCAAACATATTTTTTTAAATATTTTAAGCTGATTTCTAGAAATAAAATATTCCTTACTTTTCTTTAAAAAAACGAACAAATAAAATAGCAGCACCTTTTAAACAAAGCAGCTAATACATTTCTTTCAATTAAAAAAAAAAAAAATCTTTAACAGCTTTCAAAACGGAAAAAAAAAATTTAATAATAATAAGTTCATTAAAATAAATACATCGTATAAAAAAAAATCGTTTCTTTTTCCCCTGTTGCCAAAAATAATTTTTTAAATGAATTAATGCACTTACCAAAATAAATAAAAACAATAAAATGTCAACTTAAAGAAATAATTTTCATTGTCAAAAAAAAAAAAAAAAAAAAAAAAAAAAAAAAATCGTCTGCGCTTATCTTTAACATAAATGACTTCGAGTTTATTCGCCGAAATCTGAATACTTAAATTAAAACTTCAGCGTGAAAATAAAAACAAGTCATATCAACAATAATTATTTCACAGTTGAAACCACAGCAGCGGAGTCGGAGTCAATCTCATTTTGGGATAAAAGAGTCGGAGTCGAATATCCAAGAATCGGTGTCAGTCATTTGTCCTCAGGTGTATAAATGTTTGCCAAAGCTACGAAGTCAGAGTCGAAGTCGAGGAGTCGGAGTCCGATTAATTGTCGGGCACAGGAGTCAGAGTCGGAGTCAGGTGCCCCTAAATTCTCGGAGCCGGAGTCGGGAGTAGGTCGTCAAGAGCTATTTCCAACGAAGTTTGTTTGAAGTAAATCCGCCTTTAAGTTCGGAATCTATATTGACTTTCAGTTTCCCCTTAGGCGCTAATGTTAAGAGATTTGAACTGTTCAAAATTGAACGAAAACTAGTTCAAATCAAAAAGATATTTTCGATACATGTTTTTCATCGAAAGCTTTTTCCTACAAAGTTTGTTTGAAGCAAATTCGCCTCACAGTTCGGAATTGCCTTGAATTTCCCCGTAGGCGCTAATGTTAAGTTTTTTTGAACTGTTCAAAATTGAACAAAAAATGGTTCAAATCAAAAAGTGAAATATGGGAATGAGGTGTCCTCGCCGAAATCTTTCGAACAAAAAAAGTTTGTTCGAATCGGACTATTCATTCGAAAGTTATTAGGCGGGGACAGACAGACAGACCGACAGACATTTTTCCCCATCTCAATACCCTACTTTCCAATTTTTAACTTTTCAATATTTATCTAACTATTTTATTTATTTTTGACTTTTTTTGTTTTTCGGGATATTTTTAAGATGTATTAAGCCTTCTTTCATGCTTTTTTCTTCTTTCTCTGATTTTTACTGGGAAAGTAGGCTAAAAAAGGAAATTTCGCACAAAAAGTCCTTTTTTTAATTATAAAGTCTGCTTGAGTTAAGCCCTGAAAAAAAAAAAAAAAATGAATTTAATCAAGCCGGAACCGATTTGAAACTATGACATCGAAAATTTTGCTCTGTAAAAAATATTTAAAAACACCCGTTATCATGGTCATCTGAAAAATCGGAGCAACATCAACTTTGGCCCAGACAGGAAAATAAGCAATTCGTGATCACTCAATAATAGCTGAACAAACTAAATAAGCACACTCTAGTAAGAAATAAAACCTTTGTGCGAAATTGTAACTGGAAAATTAACAAAGTTTTGGCACACAAAATTAGCAGATTACTGCATACACCTGTTTCGAGGTTTCTGGGAACCTCTTTTTCACTGCAAATAGTGAGCTTTTGGATAAACGTTGTTGATTACCAGTACACTCTAGTAGCAAAATGAACTGAAAAGTAAAAAATAATCTTTGTATGTAAACAACAATAAGAGGATGCCCCACAGCTCTAAGTATTATTGTTATTTAAAAACATAAGTTAATAAGAATAAAAAAATAATTGACTGATCAATTCACTAAAATGTAATTAAAAAAAAAAACCTCGCAGTGCTCTCCATTTACTTTTTGTTGAGAATTCCTGGCCAAAGCCAAATCTGAAAGCTGTGCTGCCATCTAGTGTAAATTTTCCCTTTCATTCGCCGCGCAGTGCAACATTGTTACTTTAAACTTTGCAGTTTTTTAAAAACTTATTTGATTCTCTTTTGCCAATGCTGGATCTAGGGGGAGCAAGTCAGGATCCTTGACTCGGGCTGCCATTTCTGGAGGGGGGAGGGGGGTGGCATGAAATTCACCTTACTTTTGTGTTTTTGTTTCATTTAAAGTCGCTGTAAAAACGTAAAGGAAGTTGAGTTATGGGGCCAGTTTCAAGATTTGTCCCGGTTCGAAAAATCGAAAATCCGTCACTGTCTAACGCTGAACGCAGGATTGTTTTTATGACAAATATTTTTCGTATTTTTTCGTCCTTTTTTTTATACACAAAATTGTTCATTATTTTACAGAATAAAGATATTTTTCTTATCATTTTGAAAACAAATTTGTCTAAAAAAAAGTACTTATGGGATTTGAATGTTAAACTAACATTGAAAAGAATTACTACTCACACTATTCTGGCTTTATCTCATTTTCTCGTTTGAAAATAAACTTTTTCTCTGATAATTCTATTTCGTTTTCCCAAAGAGACCGTCTCCCAGAATTTATTTTAATTAAGGAAGCAAACGTTAATTTTCTATTTAACCATTGATGATTCATTGATGTTTTCTAGCCTGTTGATGCAAATAATAATAAAATAAGTTTTAAAGTTCTGTTACCAGCAAAACAAGAATGCTTAAACAGAATTATGACTTTTTAAGCTATATAATATCACATAACTGTTTCCATTTAGTACTTATTCCATTTAAATTATTTTTTATTGCTTCATTATGATATTCTAAATGTAATAATATCCATCCATACTTTAAAATTTCGACATGTCTAGAAAAAAGGAAGTCAGATAAACTATTTTGGAGATTTTCTGAAACAGACAGAGAAGAAGCTGTTGTACTAGAGACAAAGGCTACAGTGAAAGCATTCCATCCTTATCCAATGCTATATCACAAGATGACACTTTAAATCAATTAACTAATTCAGAATCATCTGAATCATTCTATCTCACAGTCCCAAACGAATACGTATAAGATGTCTCTACCGTGTGTCAATACGACATGAAAATTACCTTGGCAAAGGCAATACCTCATACCTAAACCAAACGACAACAATCAGCTAAATTTTCCCTGGTACGTTTAGATTATTTCAAAGTTGGCTAATTCAAAAATATGGGTATCACTGTTCCCACTTACTGGGGCAACAGCAAGACAAAATCTCATTTCGCGTTTTTTCATTGTTTCGTTTGTGTGAATTCGCTGTTTTTTCGAGATCGACTTCTATAATAGCCATGTCTGCCAAATATTGTATCATTTGAAAGAAATTGATTTTTATGCTTTTTAATAATGCAAATGTAATTGAATTTTCGTGTTTCGCTGTAATCTTCCCCTACACTCACTCACTTTGCGCTCAGTTCCATAAAATTCAAAATGATCGGACTAGAGTAGAAAATTCTAAATTTACCGAACAAAACTTCGTACACACATACAAACATGCAATGAGAAGAGCCGATGTGCATCATTAATTATAAAAGTAATGATAATTCAAGCAATATTGCGATACTGTGTCAAAATTCGCCGAACAGTGAAATTTTTGTGGAGTGTTCCCAAAGAACTCTCGTAACCTCCCTTCGGAGCTCTGAGTCGGACTCCTTTTTTGCGAATTTCTCAATTTTACGAGAAAAAAGTTTCATAGAAAGAAAGAAAATGTTAAGAATTCCTCGTTAATTGGGACCGTTTCTGAAATTTTAAAAGTATTTTTTTCTGAAAGAGCATGCTTAAAAACATAGGGTCTGACCATTTTTTAAAAATAATTTGACTAAGTTTAACATTAAAAAAAAAAATATTTTAATCGGTACGCTTTCATTGTTTACGCTTTTCCCGATGAAATCACATGTGATGAAATGTTATTCGCTGTTGCCATTCAGAGAGCATTAAACAGAAATTAATTCGCATCTTTACTTACGTGCACTGGCAACGATATGGTTGATAGCAAACGTAGAGCGCAATGTTTAATTCGCTTCTGAACATGGAAACGCGGTAGATAGATGCGCCAAAGTACATCGTTTGTGACGTCATAAAGACCACGCCTTATTTTAAAATCGGACAGTTAAAAAAATTAATTAAAAATTAAGCGTTGGGAAAATGAAAGTTTTTCCTCGCTCTGTGTGTTTTTTTTTTTTTTTTTTTTTTGAGCAATTGCGATTGCTTATTGTTCTCATTTGACTGTTTTGAATTCCTATGGTTTTATTTTCCCACCAGCACCCTCTGCAGCACCACCGTCGCGTCGACCGGCCTCACGATGCTGCTCCTCTTGCGAAAATCGTCTCCAGGTTGCGTCCATATCCTACACACACACACACGCATACACATGCACACTCATTCCTGCGCACAGACACAAACACACACTCCTACACACACACACGTACACACACTCATGCCTGCACACAGACACAAACACATATGCCTACATACACACACACACACACGAACGCCTACACACACGCGCGCGTACACACACAGCACTGCATACACACACAACACGCACACGCACACACATGCATACATATACACACGCGCACCCACACACATGCGCCTACTCAAACACACACACATAAGCTTACACAAACACACATGCGCATTCATACACACACACGCTTGTGATTGCGAAAAATATAATTTGAATTCAAAATGCCAAAAATTCAAAATTTTTTTTGCTTATTCGATCAATTTCAGTGACTAAAAATAGTATTTTTGACTGAAGGAAACAAACCCATTGTTTTCAAAAATATGAGGCGTTAAGTTTGAAAATGAAGCAAGTCTTTTTCTTTTTTAATTATTTATTTATTTATCGCGAGAGGTATTTAATATTATCGTTTTAATCATCAGTTTCATTAATGAAGAAATAAAACTTACATCTCCAAAACATTAGGATAATGAATTGTTTTGACTCGGAATTGTTTAAAGATAAGTCATACTAAGCTTTTTCTATAATAATTTCCAATATCTTAATTCTTTTTCAGAATCAACACTTTCAAAATAAACGGCCTCTATATTTAAGTGCATTTCGTATACGTAATAAAACTTTTCTTGAAGTTTAAATTTTTTCTACCACTATTTCTCAAGTACAACACCTTTCATGATGCTGTCTTTCCATTTGACAAACCTGATTAGGGGTGACCTGTCTATTTTTTCCACCCTCTAATGAAATTTTCAAGACTTAACAGTCTTCGTCATTTTTACATTAACAAGCTTTGAAATCATAATCAACATCATATAGCACTTTTTCAAATTAAGACAAGCGAGATACAATATTAACATAATAGATTTTTAATTTAACAGAAATGCACATAATTTTGTGCATTTTATGCACAATAAATTTGTCTCTATATCTATTTAGAAAAAAGTAAGGTCAAAGAAATTGTGAAAGGATGTCTGTAGCGGGCGTGTGTCCAGAAGAACCCATAGGCTTTACAACCTTGAAGTTTGGCGCACAGTTTCTTCGAGTTCCAGTGGTTTGCACCTCGGAGAATTTTATTTAAATATCGAATTAGTTTTTTCGTAATTAGTTTTTTTAAGCCAAAATTTCATCTACATTGCCTGTTAAAGGGATGAAATGTTTCCCAAACCCCTTAACATTCTATGCCACTCGAAGGAGCTTTTTTTTCTGCATCACATTAAGTTTGTTCCAGTTTTCTCAATTAGTTAGAGCAGCAGATATAAGAGTGCAAAATGTTACAAATTTTGAAAACTACTTTTTCAGTTTTGCGATGCTCAAGAGTCCCATAGCACCTATAGCTATGCAAGTTGGTACACATTAGTTGGCAACCCGGGGAAGAGGTGCCCTTTAATGTTTTTATAAAAAAAATAAATAACTTGGCTAAACATATTTCTATCAAACTATTTTTGTATTCAGGTGGGAGCAAGATATTTATTATTGTTCTAATTATTTACTTAAATTATACTTTCCACGGGAAGAAGGATTTTCATTTTATTCTATTTCGCGTATTTTACTCTGATTCTTTCTAATATAAGGTTCAAATCTTCTTGAACAAGTTAGATTGCGAAGCAATCTGCGGGGGTTGATGAAGGTCAGCGAGCAGGGTGTGGAGCCCCTTAATACTTATTAAAACGTTCTTTTTAATTATTGCTAAAATCATGAAACACTGTTTTCAAATTCTGAAAAAGATTTTATGTGCGTTGTTTTTTAAAATAAGTAAATTAATTACATATTTTTTTTATTATAAAGAAACTTAGAGCAAAAAACTTTATCAAAAAAAAAGAGTAAATAACTCCAATTCTGTACTGTAATGTAGTTTCCTCGTTATTCCTTTTATTTACGAATAAAACGAAGTGCTTTTGTAATATATAGTGCTTTTGAGTTTGAAATGTGGGGTTTTAATGTATTATATAAGGTACGTAGTACAAAATGTTAATTTCTATTTAGGGAAAGTAGAAAAGAATGGAACAGCACGGCGCAGCGGGAGCAGAACAACTACATTCAGGCCGAAATACGATGTGAAAATTTATTTCTAGTTAGTCCAGTAAAAGATGTAGCAAATTAGAATCAAGCAAAAGTCCAAAGTTGCTACATGTGCAAGACGGGCTAGAAATCATTTTTAAAAAAATTTTCGGCATAAATGCTGCGGTCCATTTTCCTGTCTCTCTCGTATAGCTCTTTTTTATTTAACTTTAAAAAAAAACTTCGTTTAACAAGGAGCCAGATTGAAAATAGTATGTTCACGAAATTTTGTAATTATGTAAATTGTGATAACCACGGAACGTATGGAAATTCTTGAAATCCTCCTCATTATTTCGATGACATTTTAACAGTCAGTACAAACCAGGAATCTAAAACAAACCCATATACTATAGAGAAAGGGATAACATTTATTTTTTTTCCTCGAATAAATTTCACACTTATGACAGTACTTTTATTTTTATTTAATACACCATCCTTTTGTGCATATTCAACAGTGTTAAATTTAACAAATTATGGGATGACGTATTTATTAGGGCTCGACCGATGGCATTTTTTGGCCGATGGGCCGATGCCGATTGTTGGCCGATTGTTCAAAGGTGGCCGATGGCCGATGGCCGATTGTTTTCCTTCAAATGGCCGATTGCCGATGGCCGATGGCCGATGCCGTTGGCCGATGGCAAAAAAAAAAAAAGAAAGAAAAAATAATCTATCAGAAATTAATTGATAAGATTTTCAGGGATTTAAAGGATCATTGATTCATTTCACTTTACTTACTTTCTACGAATAAAAAATTGCAATCACAAAAAGAAAAAAAAAATTAGATTTCGGCCTAAATTTCTATTTTAGGATCACCCAATTTAAACTTCACACGTTTTTTCAGCACATTTGTACATTCATATGTACCTAAGAACATATAGATGACTTAAATATCCATTTTGAACGCCTCCTTAGTTAATTATCGCAAATTCTCTTGTTATGTCTGCATGCGCGTAAACTTGCGTAACTCAAAAATGTTAGGAAATAGTACGTTGAAAACTCATACGTACGTAGTATGATCTAAACAGGGGTGCCCCCAGGGGGGATTATGGCGCAAGTTGCGCCATCAAAATTTTTGGGGGGGATTTTTTTTCTTGGGGGAATATGAAATTTTTGAATTGCGGAAAGAAAAAATATTTAAACTCATTCAACAAGATATATATGCATTAATAATACTTTTTTCACGTACTCTTCAGAGACATCGCGAAGGGGGGATGTTCACCCCCTCCCACAGTTTTTCAGAAGTGGGGTCACCAATATCATTTTAGAGATGCAAGTAACAAAGAAAAATTTTAACTCTTCGTTGTTTTAAAAGAAATAAAATAGTAATTATAAATGAACAATTGAAATAATAGTGACAAAAATTATTTTTTTCTGTAAAATTTGAATAGAAAACATAGTCTTAAAATACAATTTAGTAGCATCCACGATATCCTTTCACTAAGAGTATCTAAGTAAGGCCCGCGGAAATGTACGCTTTAAACATTAAAAAAAAAAAAAGTATTCAGTACAGTACACTAGGCCCCAGAGTGAGTATGTCTGCCTAGTTGGAAATTGTGGGCTCGGCTTAAATTAAAGTATTGTGCATAGAGTAAAACTAGCATAATGGGAGGGAGGACCATCTACAAAACTAACATGGTGCACGCAATGTCTCTCGGCGGCCCTGGTCATAAAAAACTATGCTTCATGGTTCTTCAGTTAAAAAAAAAAAAAAAAAAATAAAAAAAAATAAATAGGACAGCTTCATTAGGACAGCCGTTAGGGTAGTGGTCGCGAAACATTCCCGTATGTTTTTATTATTTTTATTTTTTTATTTTTTTTAATGACAAATATTCCTGAAAATCATTGCTAAGTGGAGAAAAATGTATGGGTCATCGAAATAAATTTGAAATAGTCACAGAGAGAGAGAGAGAGAGAGAAGGAAAAAAACACTTAAATACAAAAAGAGATTCAAAGTATTGTAATGAATACTCACACCAAAAGTTCTAAATGTTTGAATGGAAAAATTGTAAGTAAATCAAAACTTGATCAAGAGATGCAGGTGGCATATTTACAATAACATGAAGTGGAATAGAAACATAAGGTATCACAGAAAATTACTACATCCGTTCAAAATGTTAAGTCCTTTCTCTAAGGCCGTAAACACTTGTATTGCAAGAAAACAAAAATATTAGGACGGGAAATTGAAAATTTTACTAAAGAAAATCCAAGAAATAATCGTGTTTGGCAAATGAAAATTGGAAGAAAATATTGCCACAATATTTTTATCAATTAAAATTTACAATAAGATAGGGGGAACGTAGCCAAACTGAAAGGAAGAGTGGAGAACTCCAAACCCTTCCTTTTACGTCCCCAAAGCTGGCCTGGAAGTGAATTTTTAGAATTTAGGTTTTGAAAAAATCCCGGGAAAACGTTCTCAACCCCCACCCCTTTTCCCTTACTCTAAAGTCATTAAAGATGGCCTACACCTGAGTATTTAGGACAGTAATTTCGAAAAACCATCAGAGCGCTCCCAACGTAACCTCCGAGAAACGCCCTCTCAATTAATCATTCAAGGTCGAATGAATTTCGTCGTTTGGACTTTAATTTAAAAAAACTCCCCGAGGTGTCCCGAAACTGTTGTCCTCCAAATATTACCGTAGATCCTAAAAATTTCATTTTTAAGGTTTCAATTCAGAAAAATTTTCGGAGGAGACCAAACCTTCTATTCCTCTTACAGTATTGAAAATCGTCTACGACTGCGTTAATTAAATTTTAATTTTGAAAATTTGCCAGGGGAGGACTCCGAATCTCTCCACCCGTTAACATTACCAAAAATCTTCTGAAACTGCAGTTTCTATAGATCGTATTTTTTCCGAGAGAATGCCACCTCCCCCCCTCTCGCCAACATCATTGAAAAATGTCTTAAACCTCGGTTTTAGTGCTTCAATTACGGAACATTTCTGGTCGCTAGCCCCTTCAAAACTCCCCCCCCCCCCACTTTTCATCGAAAGTTGGCTTCAATTTCGTTTTCGAAGCTGTAATTTCAAGTAACTGGTAGTGCACAACATTTTTACAAAAAAAAAAAAACCTCTACAATCACGTTTTTGAGCCTTCAAAATTTCAAAAACTTTCGGGGGAGGGTCGCCTTTGCCTTTAATATTACCATACATCGTCTAAAACTGCATTTTTTGAATTACAATTTTCAAATTTTTCCCGAGGGAGAGCCTGCGAACCCCCTTTACGTGTGTGTCATAATCAGAAATAATTCACAATTAGGAATGCGTGCTTGAAGTTTGCATTTGGAAAAATTATAGAATGATGCCCCAGAGTCTCTTTCTCCCTCAACATCACAATAGATCGTCTGAAACTGTTTTTTTCAGATTCCAATCTCGGAAATTCCGGGGGAGAGCCCCCGGACCCCCTCTTCTGAACATAATTAAATATAACGTATGATTGTGTTGGGAACTTAAATTTGGGAAAATTATTGGAAGAGGCTGTCCTGGACATCCACTCTCCTTCTTCCCAAACTTAAAATGTAGTATAAGCCTGCGCTTTTATATCTTCAATTTCGAAATAATGCAAGAAGGTAGCCCTCTGACACCACCTAAATCTGATTGAATATTATCCTTGCGATTAAATTTATATTACTAGTACTAAGGTCTAGTAATATGACTATCCCTGCTAAACCAGAAGCCATATTTTCTCTCTCTCTCTGCATATTGGAACATGCGTTTGAAACAATTAAGGGGCCACCAAAAGCTTACAAACCCCTCCCCCCAGTTTTGTGATCTGGCGACGGTCCTGGTACTCTTTCCGAAATTTAATGACCGTGTCTCTTTTTTAATGAAGGGAACGTCCCAGATGGCATGGAGTTAGTGTCCGTCTTAAAACTGGATCAGACGACTTGATTTCTTTTAATTTTTTATAAATTTTCTCGAAGTAGCACAATTCTGCATGATGAATACGTGTGACAGTGATGAGAGAGAGAGAGGTCAAAAAATTTTTATTCTTTGTAATAATTCTGACCAGTGTGCGGTAGTGGTCTTTCTTTTCAGTTTACGAATAACATATTTTTTATCCCTCCAATCGACAATTAATATATTTTCTTCATTAACTAGCTTAAGCTTATGAATAATTTTTCATTTCACTTCACTCCCATTTTCTCTACCATTTTTAAACTGATTGTTTTAATTTATCATTAGATGATTTTTATTAAAACTTTCAGTGATGTTGGTTTTCGCTGATGGAAATGGAACAGTCTGTTCATAAAGTGCTAATATTATTTTTCGTAAATTTCATTTACTTTCTTCTATCTCTGATATGTATAGAAGGATATTTGATTCGTTAAAATTCTCGAGTTCTGATTTATGCGCTGAATAGCTGAATCCATTTTTGAGAATTTCCGAAAAATATCTGTCACGGTGTGTGCGATCCATCTTTTTTGGCTATGCGACTTCAATTTTGGAAAATTTCCAGGAGAGTGATCCCACTGTAAGACCACAATAACACCCTCATTATCATCAAGAGTCATCTAAAACTGCGTTTCTAGTACTGCAATTTTGAAAAATTTATAAGAAAAAGCCTTCCTCATTGCCCCCCCTTTCCTTAACACGATCAAAGACAAGCCTGAAATTGCGTTTTTGGAGTATCAATTTCAAAAAATTGCCGGGGGAATGGCATCGAAATTCACTTTCCACTAACATTATCAAGATCGATCAAAACTGCATTTTTAAAGCTACAAGTTCGAAAATTTAAGTGGAGCACCCCTCTTCCTCCCCCTCCCCCACTCTCGTCAACATTATTAAAAAATAGTCTTAAATTTGGTTTTCAGGGCTTCAATGTCGATAAAAAATTCCGGATGAGCTTCCGAAAACTCTTTTTCTTCACGTCACAAGGGTCGGCTACAATTGCGATTTTAGAACTTCAATTTTAGAAAATTGCTTGTCCCCCAACCATAGATAAGCGTTTTTAAAACTTTAATTTTAAATATTTTACTGGGGTGAGCCCTAGGATCTCTTCTTTCTCTAACATTACCACAGATAGTCTAAAACTGCGTTTTTAGAACTACAATTTTGAAAATAAAGGAGAGCCCTCCTTAACACAACGGTAGACTAACCACAATTGTGCTTTTAAAGTTTCAATATTGAAAAATTACCGGGAAGGGGCCACGAAACCTTTTATACCCCCAAAATCACCAGAGATCATCTAAAACTGTGGTTTTAAAACTACAATTTAAAAATTTTTCCGGGGGAGAAACCCCCGGACCCCCTATTTAAGTGACAATAAATTTCTGATTCAAGGTTCATATTGTAAACATCTCGTGATGCTTCCATCCCAAGCCATAAAGTTGGATTCAATCTATCCGGAAGTATCCATACGCTTCAAGAAAAAAAAAAAAAAAAAATGCAAATAAGGTGTAGCAAAAAACAGGGGTACCCAAAGCTAGTTTACTCAAGATCCATATTGTAAAATTCGGGAAAGCAAGGTAGGTCAACAATCCAACAATATTTCAGTTCAAATGGTATTTGTTAGCGCTACCCTCCCCCCCCCCCAGTAACTTTGACTGGAAATTAGACACTAAAAACTGTTATGTTTAACACGGTTCGAAAGCAAGAAAATTTTTGGGGGGGAATTTGCGCCATTGAGCTTGGGGGGGATGGGCACCCCTGGATCTAAAAGTTCGAGGACAAGTTGTATAAAACCTTAGCCTGAATAGTTCACATTATCGAAGTGCATCTATCTACAAAATAGTCACCTTGAACGACTATGAACTTCTGCCAACGTTCGTATAGCTTTTAGAAGGACTCCTGGAAGACATTTATCGCAACCTCCTGTAAGGCCTCTTGCGCTGCTGCTTTAACTTCATCGTGGGGAAGAAGGCGACTATCATGTTGAGGATGCACGGTTCGATTGGTCAATACTTCGATATGACAAACAAATAACGTAACGTTTCGTCGGACTTAGCTCAGTGTGACTTTTACCTGTTCTCAGCAAAAAAAACATTTGCACGGACACCGCTTTCATCCGTTAGGAGAAGATAAAGACGCATCACAGAAGGTAGCGAAAAATGGTTTCCAGAAGTGTTTCCAAAAGTTATATGAAGCACTGGCAGAAGTACATAGTCCCTCAAGGTGACCTTTTGAAGGTGAATGTGCTTCGGTAATGTGAACTACTCTGGGTAAGGTTTTATACAGTTTGTCTCCCGAATTTTTGGATGGTACTACGTACAATCTGTATAGGGTGTAGTTATGCTTCTCCTTTTTTGACTACTGTATAATGGAAAACAAAGAACAACAGCCAAAAAAAAAAAAAAAAAAAAAAGAAAGAAAGAAAGAAAGAAAGAAAAAAAAGGAAGAAAAACAAAAAGACTGTTTAAGAACCAATTGATTCGTTTTTTTTTTCTTTTTGGATTGAACATATAACTAAGATTTCAGTAATATTGTAATAATGTATGGATTTAGGTACACTAAACGTAGTTAAAAAAAACATCAAATTATGTTGCTTAATCATTAAAAAAAAATTAAAAATAAAACTATAAAACCGTCAACAAATTACGCAATTAAAGTGCAAAGATTGCACGTAGACATTTTTAGTCATCAAATTAAACAAAACAGTTAACAGATAAATTACAATATTAAATCATAATAGGAATACTTTTATACTTATTTAAAATTTATGAATAGAAAAGTTTGCATTCTTCATTAAAGCTATAACAGTGACATAAATTTTGCTGAAAAAGGAAATAGCCATGAAAAGAGCGAGGTTCTTAAAATGCAACTACAAAAAACAAACTCAATATTTACACCAAGTTAATAACTGAATACATACACTACTTGATCTGATGTTTGCATAAGTAATATTGAACAATTTGATTGTTTAAACATGTATGAAGCACTAAAAACAGTTCAAATTATTTTTTTTCAATATAGCAATAATTTTCTGAAATTTAAAAAAATTCATAATAGAAAATCCTTGACTTTTCTATAACATATTATTAAAAATATGATGAAAAGAAAAATAACTTATTCATTGATTTTATATAAATACATAAAAACAGTTACTTACAACAGAAAGAAAAAATCAATCGCTATTAATGATGCAAAAAAGATGGCGCATTACGAAATATAGGTGAAACAAGTATAAGAAATGCGCAAAATGACATTTCTTGACCAAAATAAAAAATTGCTAAATATTTAAGAAATGCTTGAAACGAGGGGGTTAGGGGATCACCCTCTGATTTTGGAGTAACTCACAACATTAAACTTCGGCCTCATTTTTTTAGTACAGAACCGCTACCACCACCGCCTCGGAAGCATTTCTGAATCTACTTCAACACTTCCGAAGAAAAAATTCAAAAGTCCCTTTGATTTCCGCATTATGTCACCATTCAAAACGTCTGTAATCAATTTCTTACATTAATGCTCTAAATTCTTCCTAAACAATAGATAATGCTTGAAAAAAAATCTCCAATTTTTATGAATGGTGTTAGTTTCAAACAATTCAGAAGTGCAACTAGAGTTTAATTTCAGAAATTAAGGGAGTGGGAGGAGGGGCACGCAAAAGTTCTCGGAAATACAAAAAATATTCGTAAAAAACAGAGGTCAAAACAATCATAAACATTAAGCAGAAAAACCCTTTTAAAACTTGCACCCGAGTTTATTTTGACGTTCAGTGTCGGATTTAAAATGTAGCAAATGTTGCAATTGCGCGAGACGCCCCACAACCATAGGGGCACCGTAAGAGTTACAAAAATGCTTATACTAAATGTTTTACAACTTCTGTGATAGAGAATTACGCCCCAAAATGTATTTCGCCGGGCCTCAAACTTGTAGCTCTGCCGAAGCGATTCAGAAAAGACTTCATTTCAGTGATTCATATTACTAATATCGAAAAATTAAAAAATTACCATCGGTTAAACGGGAATCTGATAAAATGAAACAAAACCAGTTTCGCCATCTCATATTTATTTCCATAGTCTCCAATTCGGCAATATATCACCAAATGATCGTCAGTCTGAGACGCTATATTAGTTTTGCATTGAAATAAGTAATCAATAGCCACAAAAAATGAGTAAAATATGAGTGATAGGCTTTTTAGAACACCCGATCGAAAACAAAAAGGGAAGTGCACAACTGGAACGTACGCACACCCCACATGCGAAAATTTAGCCTTCTACAGCTTACCATTTTTGAGTTATGACTTATGAGAGATACATACGTACATCCAACCGCAAGAAACAACGCAATAATTAACTTGTTTGGTACCTGATTGCAGTATTAAAAATTCTTTCAGGGGTGACTAAAATAGAAATTCATGCTGAAATTTATGTAAATAATTTTATATGAAAACAATAACTCCCTTTACTTTATATTAAAAAGTAAAACAACAGAGGTCTTTTTTTTTTCAAAAACATCGGCCAGTTCCATCGGCTTTTCGATGTTTTTTAAGGCCGATGGGCCGATGTTTCTTGCAAGTTAGCATCGGCCGCCGATGCCGATGGCTAAATTGTTGAACCATCGGCGCCGATGCATCGGCCTGGCCGATGCATCGGTCGAGTCCTAGTATTTATGACAGTACTGCACCATAGGTGGCTCGTACGGGGGGAGGAGGGAAGACGGGCAACTGCCCCCTCACTACCAAAAGTAGAGGGGCCATACCCCCTCACTTTTCAGAGTTAAAAAATAACGTTTGGCTTGAAAATGGTTTTTTACTCGTTGAATTGATTTATTTCACGAAAGTAAAAGCTAAAAATTCCTAATAAATGGGCTTTTCACGTGTTATTTCATAATAATGGAACTTTGAATTGGAAGGGGTTAGTCTACGGTGACCATCCGTTCTGAATTTTGAGACCATATTCCACATTTTTTAGAAGATATTTCATCATTAATGTTAAAAGTCAAAATTGTAGCCCAAATTTACTGAAAAAAAAAAAAGCTAGAGACCCCGCCCTCTAACACTTCCCACCTTCTTTGACCCCTCACCTTTTTTGTGCACCAGCCGCCTATGTACTCTTTAAGATAAACTAAGTAAGATAAAAGAAATCGTTTTTGAGTGTTAAGTTTTTTATGTATGCAAACTACAGATCTCTGAAAAGCAGTCAGTTCGCCTATTAAAGTAAATATGTCGTTGATTAAAGTAAATGCGTGTTAAAAAAAAAAAAAAAGAAAGAATCCATCCATTATGCGATGAGGAAAATCTGGACATTGGAAAGGAAATTAGATAAAGGGATGTGTTTGGGAACTTGTCCATGCCCTCATACAAACAAGCTTATGTTGCGTCGCAAAATAACGATGAAAAATGAAAAATTTAATAAAAGATGAGTAGTTTTTTTTTTTGAATAAAGTTATTTACAATACATTTAATAACAATAATAACATAATGGGTGCTAAAAATACAGTGAAAGAGAATTAACATGCGAGAAAAAAACAGGAAAATATATATCTTGATAATAACTCAACAAAACTTTCAATCACTACAAGGTATTGTTTTTTATTTATTTATTTATTTATTTTTTTTTTAAAGAAAGAAATTTGAATTAACATTCATATTCATCAGTGACTCTTGATCTTTCCAAACCAGAAAACTTTCCGCTGCACACGGAATTCATCACGACTATGAAAACTAAATAACAGAACTACTCATGCGAAGCATTAAAATGTTTTTTCTTATGAATCAATGCACTGGTAATCCTGAAGTTAGTGATATCAGGATTCATAACTGAGCAGGGGAATGTGGGGCAAAGCGAAATAGTGAAATATTTACTTTGTTTTTAGCGCCACCAATCTAGGAGTATTTTAACAATCCAAGTCAGGAAAAAGTTATCTCAGACGTTTAAAGCCCATGATAATATAAGCAATTAAAAAAAAATTGATACTATATTTTACTACTTTGTTGTTAGTCAAGAAATATTTTTGTTGTTATTGAAGCGATACAATTCTTCTAATTAGCATTTTAAATAGTAATTGAGAGATTCGGTGAGTATTTATTTGTTTAATACTAAGCTCATTTTATATTCCGGGGGCAAAGTAGATGTGGCACACACACACAATCTGAACTCTCTCTCTCTCTCTCTAGTTCATTTCTTTCACTTATTCAGACTTTTATGAAATCACTTACGCATTCATTTACAATAAATTAATTTACATTTCTTCATTTTATAATTCACTTTTCTATTCATTCATTCACTTATTTTCTTATTCATTTACGTTTTTTTTCACTCATTTATTTTATCTCACATATTTGTTTATTGATTCATTTATCTATTCATTTATTCAATCGTTCTTTTATTTGCTCATTCATTTGATTAAAAAAAATACAGTGAAACCTGCGTAAGTTGACCACTCGGGGTGCAGTACTTTGGCGGTCAACTTAGACAGGTGACCAACTTATAAAGGGCGGTAATGATTTTTTTTATTTTTTGTCATTTCTTGCACCATGTATTCATTTTTTGACGAATTCACTCTTATTCTTTCCGTTCAACTCACTTTCATTGTTTAACATTATGAAACACTAGTTAAAAATACTATTCAAATATTTTTGTCATTTTTTCCTTATTTTCAACCATATTAGACACTAATTCTAGAAATTCCATATGTGCCCAGCTAATTTTTTCTAGCTTTCTCCCTTCTGAATTTTCATATTTCATACTTGTTATTAATCTCAAGTTCAGTTAACTTTCTTTTTGAAGCCTTTTTATATAAAACTTATAGCAAAAAGCGCAACAAGCTCCACTCTCCCAGTTAATAAAGGCACCAGATCTGCGTATCGGGTCCACGTCCTTAAGGGGGCTAACGGCCGTCGAAATCGAAAAAAACTAGCACTAAGACTTGTTAACTTTACAAATAGACACTGCTGGCTATTAGGGAGAGACCCTACATATTTTGTTGCAGGGGGCCCAAAATTTATAGATCCGGGCTTGCTCTTTAGCACAATTCCAGTGCTGCCACAACATATTGCAACTGATAGAAAAGACTTTGTACTTTTGTACTGACACCTATTTTCTTTGAACAGAGTAGGCTATCTTAAATAGAACAATGAATAAAAAACAAGTTTGGAGAATAAAAAGCAGCATAAGCTTTATGCTGCGGTTTTATTTAGTTAGTAAAATGCTAGTCTGTTAGTAAAAAGCATTAAAAATTTTCTTGGAAAGCTATAAAAAAAAAAAAGATTAAAAAAAAAATAATAAAATATAAAATAATTGCTGAAGAAAGTTTTAGAAAATAAACCAAGTGGTCAACTTACAAAGGGTTTTTTACAATACTCCAAACTAAATTTGGTGTACATTAGTGGTCAAGATAGTAGAGGTTTTCTTTTAATATACAAGATAGGACTAATTCCTTTCCTGACAAAAGCGGTCGACATAGACAGGTGGTCAACTTTACAGGTTTTACTGTACTTGTAATAATAAAATCGAAAATATTTCTTTAGAAATTTTTGTTTTCGCTTTGCCCCATGGTAAAAAAGTGAGAATATTTTACATTTTCTTTGTATGTTGTGTGTGAACTTATTAAATTACTCCTTCCTTTCTAAAAGTGAGTTATCTTCAACAACTTACGTTTCCCAACATTCCCTAACGAAATTTCTACTTTCTACAAATACTGCTGATAACACGCAAAAAAATGGAATTTTCTCCAAAAAAACACTCATTTTGCACAAGTGCATAAAAACTTTCTCCTTGTTTCCGCCCGGGATCGAACCGGGGGCCTTGCGCGTGTGAAGCGCACGTGATAACCACTACACTACGGAAACGACGGGAGAGGGGGAATAAAAGGGTTATAAAAAATCTTTTTATTATAACGGCGGATTGCGAGAAAGACTGCTTTTCTTTTTCTTTTTTTTTTAATTTTTTTTACCGACTTCTCGAAGAGGAGACGTGTATGTGTACGTTTTTTTTTTTTTGCTTCTCCACTCACATTCACATCGTCTCACCTAGTGAACCGATTTTGATGATTCTTTTTTCTTTTTTTAATGGATAGGGTATGGTTCAAATTAAAATAGGTGCCATTACTTTGACGATATTTGTTCTGCAAAAGAAAAGTTATGGGTTAAAAACAGTAAATATCACGCAATTTTCCTGTTAAATGATTAAATATAAACAGTGGCGGATCCGAAATATGGATTTGGGAGGGGAACTTTTTTAGAATATGTTTATCGAGGGTGTATGAAGTGTATTAAGTATATGAAATTGCTGTAGAATCTCGTTTATCCAGCCCTCGTTCGTCCAAATCAAATTTTTTGAAAAACATTTTTATCTTTATATAAGTAACGATTTTAAATTACGATAGCAAAAAGAAAACTTTTTTCCACCAAACATTCGCTTTTTCTTTTGTTAAATGTAAAGCTCTTGTACAGATTTTAGAATAAATTAAGGTGGTCTAAAAAAAGAGACAGTGCTTGATAAAACTCCGAAACTACCGTCTAAAATCGCTGTTTTGGCTTTTTTTTTCCGGTAACGTAAATGGAAGATAAGGAGTAGTGATTTTCTCTCGATTTTCTTTCTTTTTAAAATTGAAGTCACTAGTGATGTTACGGAGTCGGGGGCTTCTCCAAGGGAAAAAAAGTAATTTTTTTAAAAATGCAAATTTTGGCTGCCTTTAATGATGTTAGTTAATAAGGAAGGTTTGGTGTTCTTTCTCCCCGGAAAATATTCGACATTAAAGTCTTAAAGACGCAGTCAAAGTTAGCGAAAGGGAAGAGGTTCCTGATCAATTTTTTTTTCCGAGACTGATGTCAATTCTATGTTCTTTAGAAAAAAAAAGGAAAAAAAAAAAAAAAGCCTTTGAAGGTAGGACCCGGAAAGGAGCAAAGATCTAAAGACCAAATTTCAAGTTAGCTTTGGTGACATGGAAGGAAAGTAGAAGAGGTACCATGGGCTCTCTCTCTCTCTTTCCTCAGAAATTTTCCGTCATTGAAGGGAAAGGCAGTTTTAGGTTTAAGTCAGGTTAAGGTAGTGGGGAATTTACAGGGTCACTCTTTTTCTGGAACATTTTCAACATGAAAGTTAGAAAAGCGCAATTGTAGGCTATCACATAGGGAGATACCCCAAAGTCACTAAAAGTCAAGCGCCTCTCCTCCGAAAATTCTCTGCCCGAAAACAGTTACTTCAGGTTTTATTTGTTTACAAAAGGAATTAAAAAAGTTAAAAAAAAAACACGCTTTAGTAGCAAAATCAACGAAAAAGTTAAAAATAATCTTTGGATGACAAGTATATAGAATAATTGACCAAACACTTAATTTTACTGTAATAAAAAAAAAGCGTGAAGGGCTGCCTATTTATATTTTTGCCTGGATAACAAGTGAAAGAAATTTAAGTCAACTGAAAGAAGCCCCCACGCTTTTTTTTTATTACAGTAAAATTAAGTGTTTGGTCAATTACTTTATAAACTTGTTTACCAAAGATTATTTTTAACTTTTTACTTTATTTTGCTACTAAAGCGTGTTTTTTAGTTTTTTAAACTTTTATTTTATTTTTTACTTTTTAGTTCGTTTTGCTACAAAAGCGTGTTTTTTTAGTTTTTAAACTATTATTTTTTTTTTCAGGTAAGATTTAGGTACTAAATATTGCTAACACTTGTAACTCTTAAATGAAATCTTTGTGCGTGTGTTCGATTTTTATAATGGAATGTATCTTAGTATTCTATTGCATTATTTGCATCAGACATTTTGAATGGTAGGTAATTTCTGGTAAATTCATGTGCAAACATTGTTACACTCTGCAGCTTTGATTTGTACGTTGTAAGTAATTCTAATAAGCCACTGGTTATTTGTTCAAAGGAAAGTTGGACCCGCAAACATACCCACAAACATGCAAGTTAAGCTAATAAAAGCATATTAATTAGAACAAACTAATAACTTATCGTTGATAAATTAATTTGATTATAGAATATTGCATTGTCATCGCGGGTCTGATGTTGAATTCCAAATTTTAAAAGAATCCGATCACAAAAAAAAGAGTTGCAAGATTATAAACTTCATTCCGGTGGGGACGGGATTAGACCGCACACCCAATGACTCCCGTAAGTGGACGTCTGTATAAAGACCCTCGCCTTACACCGCTCGGCCACGAATGCTCATAAAGTGGTGAAATGTACTAACATTAATAAGCCACTAGCTCTTAGTCCAAAGGAGAGTTACTCACAAACATACACGTGAAGCTAATAAAAGCGCGTTAAAAAGCGACGGAAGTTCAGGATTTCTTTCTGAAATCGCTTTCGAAACTGTATTACGTCGTATCTGGGTGAGGGAAGTGGTCAATGGGGTAAAGTGGTCATATATCAAATAGAAGACTATACATTCGAAATAAATGGAAGAATGAAGGTAATTTTTTTATTGTAGATTTTAACATTTCGGAATTAAGTTTTGAACTGCAAATTTTAATACTGGCAATATTTTATTTCACGAAAAAGATCTTTTTAGTTACTTATGAAACTTTTAAAATCTGAACACCTTTTTTAACTTCTTTATAAAGTTTTGTTTAGTAAAACTTTTAGCATATTTGTTGTGCAGGCAGCTTCCCGGATGTCATAAGAACACGTCTGCATAAACAGCTAAGCTGGATTGCAGTACAGCAAAAACATGTACTGTTTGCAAGGTAAAAGGGATCAAATATAACTGAGCTTCAACTCGATACAGCATATCGATTGAGTTTAAGCAAGATTGTAATAGTGTAATATTTGGGGAAAAAATCACAGTATTTTTTCTGCAATCACGGCTTTTAATTTATTCAGTAGAATAATTTATACCCCCCCCCCCCTTCTCTCCAACCTCCAAAAGAATCAGCTTTTAAATATCGGAAAAAGGTAGAAACTTAAAGCAAGAAGTATTTCGCATACATTGAATAAATAGATAAATCTTGATCATTTTTATATTTGTTTCTTAATTAAGTAAAAAAATTCGGATTCTGTTCGGATGTTTCTTAGTATGTATTTTCGACATTATTCAGACGCTGTCTTTAATATATTCGCGAAAAATAAAATGTTACAAAAATTATCTCACCTTCCTGATGATATTGCTGAAATATTGGTGTTTAATAGGATTAAATTCTTGGTAAACCATCTTTATACCATAGTTGACCATCAAAAATTTGTAATTTAGTTAAATGAAGTTAATTTCTTCAAAAGAACTAGGTGCGTTGAGGATTAAAAAAAAATATATGATTATTGGGGTTTCAGATAAATTTTTCTTTTAAACTAAGACCATTTTAACCCACCCCTGGTCATTAACACAAAAAAATGCTGTAAAGCTATTTAAATAAAGTTCCTTCTTCCAAAATTCGGTGCAGCGTGTTCATTATTATTGCAATGTAAACCAACGAAAATAAGTAAATAAATAAATAAATAAATAAAATAAAAATAAATAAATAAATAAAATAAAAATAAATAAATAAATAAAATAAAAATAAATATAAATAAATAAATAAATAAAGTTTAAAAAGAAATTTTTGTATTTATTATTTACTTAAGTTGAAAAACCTGGATTTTATGACCACTTTACCCCACCAGACGCTATATTCACGGTTGCCAATTGCTCTGCATTTTGCAGAGTTGTTCCGCAAAAAGGGCGAAACACTGCGGTTCCGCAAAGAAGTTATTTTACTCCGCATTTTCCGGCCGAACGTTTGCAAACTTCTATTTTGCTATTATCATGTCAATCATGTAAATACGAGAAGCAAAAGGTGCTTATACTCAGTGATTGAAATAGTGTTTGAAGTTGTTTTATTAATTTAAAAATAATTATTTTTATAGTAGTGCTTAAAATGATTATTAAGGCTCAAAACAATTTTAGACAAGTGGCTTTCGTTATTTTTAATGATTTCCGTACAAAATATCGAAGTACTCCACAAATTTTCAAATTGCTCCTCAAAATCACCATAGATGCTCCTCAAATTGTTTCTTCAATGTTGGCAAACCTGCCTATATTATATGTAAAGGAAAAGCCACTGAGGCAGCGTTTAACATTTCTGAACACATCAAGGAAAAACAATTCTAACGATGATTTAATAAAATCACAGTGAAATAATTAGCCATAAAACGCTCTCGATGACTTCACGAGTGCAATGACTTCCAAAGCGGAAATACTTTCCAGTCTGTTGTCAACCCAGAAAGCATTGTCACCATATGAGAGAAAAGAAAAAAGCGAGATTTAAAAATGAAAGTGAAATCATTTAAAAGATAAATGAAATTTGAAGTCAAGGTATTTCACAAGGTATTTATGATTTAGAAAATGTTTCAGCCTAAAACACAAACCAGCAGAAATGGACATAGCAATTTTTAATGATGCAGTAAAACATCGATTATCCGAACCTCTATTAACCGAAACCGCGTTTTAGCGAAACCTTATCAATCAATTTTTGCTATTTAGTAAATAATTGGAACACTAATACTAATTTTAGTTTCTAAAATGCCGTAACATTTGATAGCAGACGAATGTAAAAGAAAATATTTCTACCCACATTGAATATAAAAAATATACGTAAAATCTAAAAGCGAACAATTACAATCATATGTTTAAAAAAAAAAATGTGAAAAGATCTCCGGATAATCCAACTACCGATAATCGGGAATTTACTATATCTATGTTCAAAATTATAGAACAAAAGATAAAGTTAAATGTATCTCCGATATCACAAAACACAGATCAAAGTTGACTTTGTTATGTCTAATTAAATGTGCACTGCATTTCTGATTTGTAACTCTCCAATAGGAAAAGTTTGTTATTTATAATAACCGTAATATAATTGAAAACATCACATTTAGTACAGTCAATCAGAGGATCTTTGCGCCAGTCCGGATATCTTTGCACCGCTATACAAGGGCGCCCATATGGAAAGGGGGGCTCAAGCACCCCCCCCCCCTTGAAATGAGAACTTCCTTGCTTTTAGTACTTTTTTCTTTGCAAAAATGTAAAAACATTTTTTATCGAGCCATTAATGAATAAGTCATTAAAAATGTCAAATTTTAACAACTCTAATCTGTACTGAAATCGGTTTCTATGGGGGAAATATCCTGCTAAACCATGGGGAAAATATCTGAGCCCCCCCCCTTTGAAATTTTGTATATATGGGCGCCCTTGCCGCTATATTTTTTGCAGTGTAATACGCTCTAAAATCGTAAAGAACAGAAATCTTATTTTTTAACCTCGCCAGTAAGAATGCATCATTGGAACTTCTAGTTTTTTTCTAAGACAAACCAAAAGAAATGTGATTTAGTCCAAAGTTTGCCGGACTGGCTCAGAGATACAGTTTACCGCTACCGGATTACATGCGAGGCGAATTATCCGCGAGTCAATTAACAAGCAGGAACATGTATTTTCGAAGCGGAAAACAAGTCACAATGGCTGTTTTTTTTTTCCCCAAAGATTGAAATTTCAACTCAGTTGTTTTTGTTTTCTTTATTTAGTTGCTTATTTATTCATTTATTTTTTGTGCTTCCTTCATCGAGCTTGTTCTTTGTTGACAGGACTTGTTCTTTGTTAATGTTAAGTTATGTCAAAAAAAAAAAAAAAAGAAAAGAAAAAAAAACTTTTTACTGTATTGTGTATATTTTTACGGTTTGTAGGATGTTTTATGCATCAATACAGTCAATGGCGTATCTAGAACTCGAGCAGGGGGGGGGGGGGGGGAGGCTAGGTCCAAGTGGGGAGTCACTGTTTTAAAGGGTTTTTTTTTCGTTCATCCCGGCAGTCTTAATCTGGGGGGGGGGGGGGGAAGCAACGAGTGCCGTTCTGGGAGAGACAGACACCCTTGATTCAACAAAATGAAATTTTCTCTACAAGGGATAGAATCATCCCTCTCCTGAAAAATTTGAGACTTTAAATACGTAGTAGGTTTTTTACTCATGGAAAAAACTTATGTAGTATACGGAAGAATGTAAATACTTTCGCTAACATTTTAAAGATCTGAAAGCACTATAAACACCTCAAATAGATATAAAGCTGCAAATTACCACCGCATAGCTCGAGCTAAGGCGGAACTGCAAGAAAGCACCGAAAAGGTCAGTTACAGCATCCAGAGATTGCACTCTAGCTTTGTGCTCATCAATCTTGAGTAGCCAAAAGCATGCATAGGCAAATAACCTCATATAGAGCTGAGTAGATTATCACATTGGTAGGTTAAAATGTATTTGGATAACAGCAAAGGGGTGGGGGTGGGGAGTCAGGAACTTCCCGTAGAAATTTGCAAAATTGATGTCGAAATTTTTTTTCGGAAAACTGGGGTGGTAACGTTGGGGAAATGGGGTTGAGGTTTCTTCCTGAATCGTTTGAACTATAGGGTCTGGTGGGGGAAAGTGGTCAATGGGGTAAAGGGGTCATAATTCAAATAAATGGCTTTACCTTAGAAATAAATGTTCGAATGAATGTGAAAATTTTATTTTAGAGTAGTGCAGTTAGAAACTACATTTTGAATACAAAATTTTACAACTGGCAAAATTTTATTTGGTAAAAAAAATATTTTGTGTGATTATGAATTTTTTTAAAATATAAACACCTTTTTTAACTTCTTTGGGAAATTTTGTTTGTTAGAATTATGAACAGATTGACTGCACAGGAAGCTTCCTACATGTCTCAAAAACTCATACTCATTAGCAGTTAGCTCAATCTATTTTGAATAATTTTTTAGAACAATTTTAGTAAGATGGGGTAAAGTGGTCATAATATTAGGCTTAACGAATATTGTTCTTTTAAAATCACTTAATCTTTAAGTATAAGGCAGATATAAATTAAATATTATTTTAACTTAATATGTATTGTTTTTACAGTAAACAAGGTTAAATATATGAGTATTGCGCATGCATACGCATATACTCGTGTAGGCACGTATATATACGTATTCACATAAATGCACCAATAAACACGTATTTGGGTATCTCGTAGTATTTTTTATCTATACAGATATACATTCGACTATACACGTATATACCCGCTTATACTCGTACAAATACGAACACTTATATACTCAGGTAGACACGACGTATATACGCGTACGTACTCGAGCTGACACTTACATACCAGGATATGATATACATGTATGCAGTGTGAGTTTAAGCTCTCGGAAAATTTTTTAAAAGGTGTTAGAGAGGAAGATAAGAAGTAAGAATCGTGAGAAACATATGGCCACAAACTCAAAGCTGACGCGCTACATGCACGCAAAGCCAGAAACTAATGAATGCAAAACAGGTCACAAATTTATTACAAAAAAGACAATTTTACACAACGACTTAAGAAAGTTTTAAAGTGATTGATGAAACTTGCGGCTGGCATCTGTAATACATGCGTCGCAATCACTCTGTTGCAATTACGAGACTCTTGAAAAACTTTCATCAGTCGCTGCGCCTTTGTCGCGATGCGTGTATTAGAGCTACTACAGGCTTTACTTTTTAATAACTGTCTAAATATTTCTTAAGTACTAAAATGTCGGGTAAAATCATCTTTGTGTAACAAATTTGTGACCTGTTTTCATTCCATCGATTTCTGGCTTTGTGTGCATGTAGCGCGTCAATGACCATAAGTTCTTTATGATTCTTTGCTTCTTATCCTACTCTTTCACACCACTTAGATTTTGCCCAAGATCTTGGATTCACTATGTAAGCATACATGTATATTAGCGGATATACTCGTAGATATATGTGGATACATGTACTGGTGTTTACACGTAAATGTACGTATATACGTCTAACAAGTATAGAATCGTGTTTACACGTAAGCATACGTATATACTCTGGCTTTCACATATATATACGTGAGTATACACGTACCAAACACGCACTGGATATATCCACGAATTAACTCGTGTATACCCGTATATGTATGTAAGTACACTACTGGCCGTTAAAATTGCTACACCAAGAAGGAATAGTCTGAATAAAACAAAATTTTGCACACGTGATGGCAACATTGACACTAGAAAACGATTACAAAATGAAAGCAAAATGATCATTTATTACTGGAAAAATCTCACATGAATGGAAGTTTAAGTACCCTGTTGCGCCACCTCTAGCTGGAATGTAAAAACCGATACGGTCGAGCATTGAGGTACAGCAGTTTCGTGCGATGTCTTACGTCTTCTCGTACCACAGTTGCTGTAAACGCGCCACTAATTTGATCAAACATACAGGCTGTCCAATTTACCGTCTCAAGTGATCCCAGATATGCTCAATTTGTGACAAGTCACAAATCGCAGACCAGAGCATCACGCAGACCAGAGAAAGTGATAATGCGGAAGAGGAAATCCCTTTACACCCTTGCTGTGTGTGACCGAGCATTGTCATGTTAAAAATGGTTCCTGGGAGCCCCGTAGTGAGTGCTAACAGATATGAGTTTGATCAAATGAGTGGCACTTTTACAGCAACTGTGGTACGAGATGACGCAGGATATCGTAGGAGACTGTTATGTCTCAATGCCCGATTGTTTCGCTTCAAGTACATCGTACATTCACGCAAGAGGTGGCTTAACAGGGTACTTAAACCTCCATTAATTCGAGATTTTTCCAACCATAAATGATCAATTTGCTTTAATTTTGTAATCACTTTCTAATGTCAATTTTATTATCACGTGTGTAAAATTTAGCTTCATTCTGGCAATTTCTTCTTGGTGTAGCAATTTTAATGGCCAGTAGTGTATCTATCTACACTTATATATGCGTATATACGTCGACTATACACGTATATACTCAGAAACTCAGGTATGAACGTATATACTCGAGATACATGTGCAAATACGCAAATGATGTTCGTTTTGCGCGTATATACTCGCATATACGCGTGACTCATATATACTCGTGTAGACACGTATACACTCCTGTAGGCAATATGCTCATGTATACACAAATATACTTGAGTAGGCACATGCATGCATGTATCTGGTGTATACATGTATTTATTCATATATGAACATGTTTACTATTGTTTACACGACACGTATATACTCGTGCATACCCGCATATACTCGTACATATACTTGTAACTATAAAAATAACCGAAATATACAAATAATAGGGTTATTTGCAACAATTTTGCAGCTGTTTTTAACTATGACCACTTTACCCCATGCTATGACCACTTTCCCCACTCCATGGGGTAAAGTGGTCATAAATACAAAGGGAAATGAAAATGTTATAAAACTACTTAAATCAATATTTTTTTCCCTGAACTTCAATGTACGTGTTCTTTAATAAGGCAATGTAAAATAATAACAAAAAAAGTTGAAGTATTTAAAGAATTTATTGTATTTATTATCCACCTAAGTTGAAAACCTACGATTTTATGACCACTTTACCCCACCATACCCTAGTCAATTTCAAGCTATCTTTAGAGATATTTAGGGCTTGAATGCTCCTTCCAGAAATTTGCACAAATAAAAGTTTAAAAAACGAAATTTTATTATACATCTGATTCTGATTACATTAAGGTAATAGGGAAGATCCGGGGTCTCTCTCAGGAAATTTTTCGTTCTGGAACTCAAGAAAACACAATTACGGGCAATTAAGGGCTTGTCTAGATTAAGTTTTGACCTCATGGGCTGGGGGGGGGGGGGGTGCTATAGTCTCTTATCATGGGAATGAAGTAAAATATATATGATTGGTTTTAATTTGAAAGTAATAAATTTTCAGATTAAAAAAACCGATTGCAGAACGAATGAAACTATTTCCTCCAAGACTTTTCATGCCATTGCAGATTACAATTTAGTCTGCTTTAAGTTTTGACCAAATAAGAGAAGGGGTTGTGGTCCTCCAGCTCCCCCCTCTTCTTCCATTAAACGCCACTAGATATTTTGTGTAATTTATTTAAATATAATGCATATTTAAATTTGCAAAAGTATTGCAGCACTAAAAATCTCTGAAACTTCGATTTTATATAGTGTAAGTTCTAAAACTCAGGAGGGGAGGGGCATAGCCCCCTTCCCCCTGAATTTGCCACTGATATATAGCCAAGTTTTTGAGGAAGGACAATTTTTACCTTATTTGTCCCTCATTTTAGCCTTTTTGCGGTTTTTCCATGATTTTTATTGTCTGCGGCACTTTTGAAACGCATTTCCGCGGATAATCGAGAATCTGAACTCTGAATGACTACAGTCATTTTGGAAATGTAAACGAGGTTAAACATAGAATTTAAGTATATGCGTCCTTTCGACAGCCCTTCTGAAGTTCACTCGTTTATCTGGAATTTTCGATTTACCGAATGCGGTTCCGTTCCGATCATTTCGATTAATCGAGGTTCCATTGCACATGATTTTCAAATAGATATTTTGATTTTCATCATAAACCTGTGCAAAGCAAGACTTTTCAGTCTTGAAATCGGAGCCAGGTTTCTTTCGCTCATATCTCTAAAATATGGTTGAAAACTGAAGAAAAACGTCATAATTTTAGAGTCATTACGAAAGTTAGTTAGGAATGTAAAATAATTCCTTTTCTTAATACAAAAATACTTAAAAAGAAAAGGTAGAAAATGGGAACTAAAAGTTCCAGTGTAATGTTTCTTTTCACTAATAGCTGATATTTTTGGGTTTAAAAAATAATAACAATCGGCATTGTAAAACGTTCAAAGCAATTTTAGGAATGCACACATTTATTACAAAAACTAAATTTCTGTAATATATATAACAGATGTTCATTTTCCTCGAATTGGTAATTTCTTAATTAATTATTCAATTTGTAGGTTTTTTATCTTGTGGTTCAAATAAATTCATACCCTTAATTTGAGCTAAAATATGTTAAAAAAAGCATGAAACAACTTTGTTTTCTGCTTTTTTTCTACATAAATTCCTAATTTACTTCATGAAATGATGGTCACTACGGTCATCTTTCGTTCAATTTCGATCAGTTTCCCTTATCATAATTTTAATAAGATAATTTTTCTCTGCACTTGCAAATGCACCTTAAGGTGGCTGGATTTAATTAAAAATATTTGTTCGATTAGAATTCGCAAATTTTCCAGAACGGGAAAGCCGAGACCCCCGAGACATGGCCTGTTTTCTGAGAAAGGGGAACGAATTTTTTCAGAAAGGCAGTAATGTAGCGGCGTTCCTGTAATTGCTCCTCCCCCCTTAGACAAAGAAAAAATATTAATTGCGCAGCTGTGAACTCTTAGAGCTTTCATTTGTTTGTATGGTTTAAAATTTGAACAAAAGTACCGTTTAATAAGTAATTATAACAGCGTTGATCAATCTCAAGAAATACTGAAGAAATGTGTTTCTTGCCGAGCTTTCACATACGAATGACATGGTAAAAAGAAAGTCGAAAAACTGGCCGTAGTGTGAACATTTTTATGTAGATATACCTTAGAAATGTTGTTTTCTTCTTTATTTTGCAGTCACTCACAGCTTGGTTGGGCTCTGAAAAGAACCCTCTGTCTATTTATTTATTTTTTTGGTGATTTCAGCGACCTGATCCAAGAAATTTACATTAATATTCATTGCACATATTTTGTGCTGTGATAGGTGTGAAATAGTTGTCATGCGTGAGTGGCAACCGCTGATGTTAAACATGCCTTTTTGTAAAATTTAATGGGATCGTTTCCAAAATTTTAAAAGTATTTTTTTCTGAAAGAGCATGCTTAAAAACATAAGATCTGACCATTTTTTAAATAACTTGTTTAAGTTTAATATTTTTTAAAAATTACTTAAATCGTTCCGCTTTTATTGTTTACGTTTCTGTCGTCTGACATCACAAATGACGAAATGCCATTCATAGGACAAAATATTTAATTCGCATCTTTACTTACGTGTATTGGCAACGATATGGTTGATAGCAAGCGTAGAGCGCAATATTTAATTCGCTTCTTGATTATCATAACGTGGAAACGTGGTTGAAAGATGCACCAAATTGCGTCATTTGTGTCGTCATAAAGACCACGTTATCAAAATCGGACATTAAAAAAAAAAAAATAATAATAATTGCTGGGAAAATGAAAGTATTTTCTGGGTCCATGTTATTTTTTTACTCATTCTATCAATTTCGGTGACTAAAAGTAGTACTTTTGACTGAAGGAAAGAATCCCATTGCTGATTTGAAGTTTTTGTTTTAAAAACAATTTATTGATAATAGAAATAATTGGTGTTTATTGTCATCTAACAATGTCTTCGGTTCTAATTTTTGACAAACAGATAATTTTAATAAAAAATGTTTTTTTTAAAATTTTTTAATTAAAATTGCATGCAATAACATTCTGTCACTAAAATAATTCAAAACATGATAGTAAAGTCTCAGATAAACTACCTTCTTTTCTGTTACCTCGGTACTTGATCGGTTAGCATTTATGAACATTTTAGTTATGAAACCATTTCGGCTGTATGGAAAATAAATATTGCAAGGAAAATTTTATGAAATGTATTTCTGTGCTAAGGAAATCACGCTACAAAATACATCCTTAACTTTAAAATTCGCTTCTCTCAACGGATAAGGATCTGGGCGTCATATAAAAAATTAATAATGAGCACTGAAAGTACCTGAAATTGATATTTAAAATGTGTGCTTAGCTGTCAAAAAACAGCACGTTTTCCCAGAATAAATTGAAAAATGTTTTTATTTTTCGCTCGAAAGATTTCATTGTCGGAAATTTGCTCTATAAATTTATTTATTTTTTGCTAATGGTACCCACACGGCTTTGCCCGTAGTAGAAAATTAAAAGGTCATTTGGTTTGCCTGTATATTTACAAATAATGGATGATGAATTTCTCGCCAATTGCTATGTTAATTTGCTCGCCCATGGTCGCGTATTGTAGTTCGCTCGTTCACGTTATGGTAATTTACTTGTCCATAGTACGATGATTTGCTTGGCAAAATGTTCTTATAATTGGAATAGAAAAGAACAAAATCGAATTTTCTAAAAATCGCTTCGATGTGCACACCCCTATGCTACAAACCCATTTTGTGCTGAATTTCATGAAAATCGGCTGAACGAACTTGGCGCTATGCGCGTCACAGACATCCAGACAGAGATCCAGACTTTCAGTTTTATTATTAGTAAAGAAAAGAAGTTCAAGTACGTATTTGTGCATTTTTAAACAACGCAGAAGTTGATAAGCCAAACAATAGATAACAATACAATTGAGAAGTAGTCAATAAACAAATAAATAAATAAATAAATAAGACTTTTACAACGAAAATTAGATAAAAAATATTATAAAATTTTTTTCTTCCTTTTTATCTTATGTCAAAATCAAGAAATTATGGAAAATTAGTTATGGTTGGAAAACGAAAATTAGTTACCTACTATTTATTTTTTCAGATGTAAGCATAAATGTGTGCGAAATTGAAAAAAAAAAAAAAAATGTTAAAAGAAAATCACAGCAGATAATTTGGTTTCTGATTAAAATGTATTCTAAAAGTAAACCTTTCATTTTTATTCTTTACTTTTTGTCATTTTTACCCTATGCCTATTTTAAGCTTAATCTGCCGTGATTCATTCCAGAAAAAATTATATCCTCTTTTATTTCAAACTAGTGGTACCCGCACGGCTTTGCCCGTAATAGAAAATTAAAATGTCTTTTGGTTCGCCTGTATATTTACAAACAATGTATTGTGAATTTTCTCGCCAATTGGCTTGTGCCCATGTTACGGTTCCACGTAACGATAATTTCGCAATTTACTCGTCCATCTTATGAGAATTTTGTTCTTAAAATTGGAATAGAAAAAGATCCACATCGAATTTTCGAAAAATCGCTTTGAGGTGCACATCCCCATGCTACAAACTGACTTTGTGCTAAATTTTATGAAAATCGGCCGAACGGTCTAGGCGCTATGCGCGTCACAGAGATCCTGACAGACAGAGATCCTGAAAGACTTTCAGCTTTATTATTAGTAAAGAAAAGAAATGTTTAATATCAGTGAACCAGTTACTCTACCGATGAAAAAATATGTTGCTTTGCACTACGAAATGAAACGATACGTTTATATCTAATTCATTTGCTCAGTTTTTTGATTAGATGATTGTGAAATAGTGCGAAAATGCCAATATAATTCGATGGAACTTAGGCCACAAAGACGTTGTCGTTGCACAAAAAAGCTGGGTAAAGTAATCCTGGACAAATTTAATACTTTAATTTTGGAAACAAAAAAGAGAGAAAGAGAGAGAGAGAGAATTGTAATGAACAACTATCCCATCCGTCGTTGCTTCGGAGAAAATAAAACCGAAACTATTTTCGGTTTCGACTGCTTCGCCAACTCATATTAAAACCCGCCAACCGAAATATAGCAACCCTTTAAGGCGAGGATAAACGTCCTTCTCTTTTTACAGCGATTTGCATCAATGACAAGTTTTACGCAATGATATGTCATGTTTTACGAGCGAAATAATTCGCTTATTTTAAATAGGAAAATAATGATAATAATTAATAATTTTCGAAGTCAACTCTAGTATAATTATTTTCATCTTTTTCGTCAAAAAAAATTTTTTTTTTCTATAAATGTAAGTGAAAACCATTCAAATTTAAATACGATAAATAAAACGAGCCCTAAATCACAAAAGTTCTTAGCAAAAGTACTTTGATTGACATTCTATGCATCGATTGACAGCTTATGGCAGGCGTACTGTGGTAATGGTTTAAAAAACAATATAAATTGTTTAAAACGTGTTAAAATTTTTAAAAATATATATTTCATCACAAATTATATAACAAGAAGATTTTTACACGGATTTGTTTCTCTTAAAAACATTAAATATTTAATTAGTTATAGAGTGAGGTTTAAACGCAATTAACATTATAATGTCAATAAATAAAAAGTAGGGTCTGGTGGGGAAAGTGATCAAAGGGGTAAATTGGTCATAAATCAAATAAAGAGCTGTATATTTAAAATGAATGACAGAATGAGCTTAAGTTTCTGATTTTAGACTTTAAAAATTAGGAACTATATTTTGAATTCGAAATTTTATTGCTGGCAGTTATTTTATTTTGTGAGAAAATCCGTTTTGTGTGCAAATGAAGCATTTTAAAATCCTAACACATCTTTTGACATTGTTGTGAAATTTCGTTTATTAAAATTTTTAGCAGATTGGTTGTTCAGTCAGTTTTCGAAATGTCTCAAGAACACGCATGCATAAACAACTAAGCTAGATTCATTTTATGTAATATTTTAGAACAACTTGCTTTACATATATTCTTCATCTCAAATCATTTAATCTTCACGAATAAGGCAAATATCAGTAAAATATTAAGTTTACTAAAAATTTACTGTTTTTAAGGTAAACTGAATTAAATACATCCGAGTTTAAATTTGATTTAGCATATCGATTGAATAAAAGCTAGATTGAAATCCTATAATATGTTTGAAAAAAAAATTGATTTTTTTTTTTGCAACCACAGCTTTTAATTTATTTTAGTAGAATAATTTGTCACTCACTTTCTCCTCTCTCTAAAAATATCAACTGTTAAATATCAGTTAAAAGTAGAAACATAGGCTTAGAAATACTTCGCAAACATTGAGCAAATAGTTAAAGCTTGATCATGTTCTTCTCTTTCGTTTTTTAACTAAGAGATATTTTTTCGAAACTCTATTTGAGCGTAATATTTTCCAATTATGTAATTTAGGACATTATTTAGACGCTATCTTTAGCACATTCCAGAAGAAATAAAACATTGCAAGTTATCACACATTTCCCGATGATATTGATGTGATAGTGAGTGAAATACGGTTAAATTTTTGGGAAAACAATCTTTTGACCATAGTTGATCATCAAATATTTATTTTTTTAAAATAAAGCACATTTAAAAACTAGGTGTGTTGAGCATTAAAAATTACGGTTATTTATGATGGTTTTAGATCATTTTTTTAAAAAAATCAATGAGCACTTTACCCCACCCCAGGTAATTAACACAAATGAAAAAGAAAATGCCATTAAGCTATTTAAATCAATTTTTTCCCGAAACAGTGCAGCGTGTTATTTTTTTTCTGTAATGTAAAATAACAACACAAAAATTTGAAGTTTTAAAAGAAATTTTTGTATTTATTATTTACCTAATTTGAAAAAAATTCATTTTATAACTACATTACCTCGTCAGACATTACTTCCGAAGCTATAATTAACATGAAATAAAGGGGTAATTTGATTATACATCATTTAAAGGGCTATTTTCCCGTAGTCTATTTGTAATGTAAATTCTTAAGTTTTTTTTCGTAATCTGGAAATTAACCACTTACTATATAATCATGAAACTTGTTAAATAATTGGCGAAACTGATGTAGCTTCTTCTCTTTATGTTATAGTTTCAATAGATTTTAATGCATTGATATGAAACTTGAAAAGTATTTTTGCACTGAAAACGATAGAAAGTTTCTTTTACTCCAGAAATAAATAGATAACAGTGAAAATGCCTTTAATCCACTATAATATTAAAATCTGTTCGCGTCTGTCTGTCTGTCTGTCTGAAGATCTATCTTCTCGAGAACCGCTGCGAATCGGGAGTCAAACGAGATACCGATCAATTCGAAATTTCCCAAAGAAAACAATAGGACCAATCTCGTAATTGTGCGACTTTAATTAGCGGAGATATTAATTAAAACGTTAATTAACATAACGTTATTCGGGAATTTTATTTCTTTCCTGTTGCCATTTTGAATATGCGTGAGCAAGTAAAATTCTAATAATTGTTTTAAAAGAGATTTTTTTGGCTGCTGTCCAATCTTAAAACAACGTTTCCATCTAGAATTTCATTTTAAATTAGTTTAAAATTGGTTGCTCTATTCGGATATAGCCTTTATTTTATCGTCTGTCCTTTTTTTATTTTTTACATTCAACGTTCTTAACTCCTTTCAACATATGAAAGTTGTTTCTTTAGCTATGTTTATTGATTGAAGTGTAAGTTTATCATTCACCGGCCTCATATTTTGGTACATTTAGGATGTGCGACTAATTATATTTATTTTGTTGGACTTTTTCCCGTCACATGTGTGAGTTTTCGAATTGTAATAACTCTCTTTTTCCTTCCTGTTTCTATTTTTAAAATACAGTTTGTGTCGTTAAAAGAACATGTTAAATTAAGATTGTTTGGATTTCTTTAAGTGAAACAGAGTTGAACAAAAATATTGTTTTTAAGGATTTTAACTAAAGCTTAATTCGAATCTGATGACTTGGTATTAAATTAATGCTGATTGGTATTTATTAAGTCTTGGTGCTTTAGTTTCACGAAAGCAACCAAAAAGTATGTGTCATTTTATGTAAAAAGCTGATCGTAATTGTACATACAGTGGTTGCCAAAAGTGTTCGTATACCTTGAAATTTTGTAGTAAAACCAAAATAACGCAAAACTGAATTCAAATATGAAGTCCAATTTTTTTCACACCATTCCTATGCCATTCTGAATAAAACCCAGTAGTTTTTTTTTTTAAATATTGCCAAATTTTATTTTTGAAATTTGGCAAAATACGATGAGACAGAGAAAAAATACGCCACAAAAGTCATCATACACTGAAATATTTTCGAATAAATTCATGATTAAAATTATCATATGTGGTTTTTTATAATTTTTGCATTGTAATGACACAGTAAAGTCATTTGCCTTTATTTTTTTGTTTATTTATTCCCTAATATTCTGCTTATTACTTTTAAATGGCAGGTATGCGTAGAAAACAACAAACACGATTCGAAATTAGATTTTTTTCCCTCACAGTAGCCATAAATTGGTTTGAAATGTCCCCAAATTAGTTAATTTATACCATTCTATAGTGAAGTGCTTGATAAAATGCTTTTAAGACAAGAATCGGATCGAAAACAAGGTAAGAAAAGGTCAACTGGCAAAGTTAACAAAGCGTGATCGGAGGTTTACAGTTAAAAAAATTATGAAAAATACACATTTGAGCGCTGAAAAAGTTTCCGCAGAATTGAATAAAACATTTTACGCTTCATTTTCACTTAAAATTTCTCGTCAAGTTCTCTGATTAGCTGGATTAAAGGGGACCTCTTCCGGTAGAAATGTTTTTGTTCGTGCGATAAACAGTAAACTTACGCTTTCCGTCGTAAAATCAATGATAAATAAGCTCAAAACGTTTTGGAACAACGTCTTACTTATAGATAAAAATAAATTCAACATTTTGGGTTAAATTTTTGTATAATTGTCAATAGAAGAAAAAGTGAGGAATTTAATCTTAAGAACTTAGCTGGATCAGTTAATCAGGATGGTGAAGGTGTTTTTGTGTGAGGGTGCATAACAGCATCAGGACTTGAAAATTTGAAATTTTTTGATGGAATAATGAATTATGCTGTTAATTTAAATATTTTAAAAACCAATTTTAAACTATTAGCCCAAAATTTGGCAATTGGAAACAACTTCGTTTTTTTAATCAAAATAACGATAAGAAGTACACGTTTGAGTTTGGTTCCTCAAAAATTGTCCTTAACCTTAGAAATCTCTCCTCAATCACCAGATTCAAACTTAATGGAACATATTTGTTGATGTCTGGTGGCTAGATTACGAAAATACACCATTGAAACGAAAAGCGAACTAGAAACAGTAAAACTCGAATTGCGGCTGAACACTTACTCAGAAATTGCCAAAAAAAAGAAAGAAAAAACAATGAAATCTGTTCCCAGACGTTTAAAAGCTGTTGTTGATGCTGCATGATATTCTACTAAATAATCATTTTGTAAAAAGTTAGATTATTTACTAATTTTTTGACATTTTTTTCAAAGTGTACGAAGACTTTCGTGAGATAAAATTTCCGGCACTTTTTGGTTTTTGATTTTTAAAAAAATAAGTTTTAATGTTTTATTAAAAATTTTCGAGTAGTTTTGTTAAAAATAGATCATAGGTCTTATAATTAAATACTTATTCCTAAATAATTATTCTAACCAATGCATAGGGGCGTATTTCATTGAAAGTCGTAGGTGTACGAACACTTTTGGGAGCCACTGTAAAAATGTTTCAGGTATAGTCTATCAGATTTAATTCAGTTTAAAGTGAGCACAGATTATAATTGATAATGCATATATTTTCATCTTTTGTGCTAATTGAAAATACTCATAACTTGCATTATTGATAACTATGATTAACTTTAAAGAGATTTTTGCCAAAAAATGCTCTACTGGTGTTTTGCAAACCTTGCATTACGCGTATTTATTTACTCCTTAGCGCTTTAGAAACTGATGTCAGAGTAATACAAAAACATCAATTGGACATCTCTTTCATTTTTTAAGTAGCCCGTGCAACGCCGGGCACGCAGCTAGTATTGTATATATTTCTGTTGACTTGCTGGTAGACAGCATCACTTGATCATTATTTTCTAACTTTTAAAAACTTTATCGAAGGAAAGAAATATTTTACTTCTGAAATAAGATTTTGTTTTTCAAAAATTTCTCCATTGAAAATTTACCTTTCTCGAACTTTGAAAATTTTTTTCGGAAAGTTACGATCAATGGAGTTTTGTTTTTGCTTTTTTTTTTCTAATTCTACCAGATTTAAGTTTTGGCTAGACCATGTCCACAAACACAAAATTCCCCTGAAATTCTGCAAAAAGAAAAGGACAGCAAAAAAGGTCCTCTTAATCCAAGCCAAGACTAGCTGTGGAAGCCTGCTCGATGTTACATTTACTGCAGGTAGAGTACACTTTGCGACCCATTTCATGCCTGAGACATTTCAATTGGTTATATAATTTGGTAACATGATAGTTTGAAATAATTCATAAGAAGCTAAAGATAAAACTTACAGAAAAAGTTAGAAAAATCAAAGAAAGTTTTAAAATCACGTGTTAAAATATTTGAGTGTTTTGCAAACGGTTAGCTGCATGGAATGACGTTAAGTAATTTATTTAGTACAGTAAAACCTGTGAAGTTGACCACCCTTGTAAGTTGACCACCTAAGTTGACAGCTATTTTCGGGCACAGAATTAGATCTATACCATATAATTCAACCTCTATAAGTTGACCACCTGTTTAAGTTGACTACTGAAGCAGTGCACCGCAAGTGGTCAACTTACGCAGGTTTCACTGTACCACCATTCAAATCGAGTTCGATTATTTCCCTTAAGTGTCTAATAATTTTTGGATTTGCTGCCCATTTCCTATTAAGAAACAAGACGTTCCGTCTTAAACTAAACGAGCTAAATTTTCCGTATACCAACATCTATTTTCTTACATCTGTTATGTGTCGCTTTCAATTGTCTTAGTCTGTGAATTATTTAAAATACCAGTTTTTAACATTTAAAAGCAAAATATGGCTCTTTTATGAAAAATAAATATCCGCTGGCATAAAATTGTTTCGAAATTTTAGTAGTTCTAATTATGAATCAACGTTTTGCAAGTCACTTTGCTAGCCATTCAAATATTTTTCTCCAACATTTAAGCGTGTAATCTCCTAAAATACAAATTGTTGAATTACATTTTTGAAAACTATTTCTTCCAGTATAAGATTTTGAGCTAGAATAAGTAAGTGTACATAAAGAAATGAAGTAAGGAAAACATTGCACATCACAAAGACAGCTATTTTGAAACTTTTCAATGAGAAAAATTAAAAATTGCCCCCCCCCTTCCACCCCTCCCCCCGAAAAAAAGCTGGTGGGGGGGGGGGGGGAAGGCCGATCAGAAAAATCATTTTCATAAAAAATAAAATTGTTTGAGTTCTCTCTCTCTCTCTCCTTCGTATGTAAAGAAGAAATGAAGTACCCAGGTTTTTTCGGCAAGTACTTGCGTTAGTTACTTTTTTCTAACTAAATAAATGCTTCAATCTAGGTAAACTGTATTTATTTATTATTTTCACTTTCTGAAAAAAGGAAGAATTAAAGTTCAAAATCTCTGGTATTTTCTCGATTTTTTCCGGTTTTATGTTATTCGTTATATTGGATTTAAAAAATAATAAAAATAACTTTTTTCACAGTTCCAACAGGTTTTTGAAAAAAACAAAACGAAAGAATTTTATGAACATATTCTTCATCAAAATAATCTGGTAAAAAGTTTGTTAGAAGCAACTTCGATTTTTAGTCCAGGTTCCTTACATGTTTTAGCTCGTGTAAAATATTTTTGGACCATCAAAAATGAACAAAAATATCTCAAATTAAAAATAGAATAGGAAGCAAAGGTGTCCTACTCGAGATCTTTCGAACAGAGGAGGTTTTTCGAACTGGACGAAAGGGACTTTAAGGGAATTGGGGAGGGGCTTTAAAGGGAGTTTTAGCATGTATATTTATTCGATTTTGAATACTGAGGCCGACAAACAGACCTGTCAACAGACTGACGGGCACATATTTCTCCATCTCAAAACCTTACTTTCAAAATTTTTCATTTGCTTTGCTTTTTAAAAAAATAAAGATTTACTTAATTATAAAGGTTATTATTGACTTATTTTTTTTTCTGTTAGCCATATTTTAAAGATACATTAAAACTAAAAATGAAAGAAAACTGTTACCAGAAAATAGCATAAAAGGGTAAAAATAGAAATTGGATTCAGAAATGCTAATAAAATAACCTTTATAGGTTTTAAATTGCAAAAGTTTGTTTTTGAAAGTTAAGAAAACGTTTCAAAATTGCCAGCAACACAAGAAATATAGCAACAAGGCGGGTTTTCGTCATCGATATGCAAGATTAATTTGAAAAAAAAAAGGGTTTATTATGCACAAGATGAAGGATGTAAAAATAATAATTTAACAAATAATAAATAAGTAAATATAACAAGATTCGGGAAATGAAAAGGAACTTACCTCAGATTAAAAAGAAAATGATATTTCACGAGGATTAATGCATAATGTAAATGAATCTATCAAAGTTTTAACTATACATGTTCTTTTTACCAATTAGTAGAGTTTAAGGGATCATTTGTTAATGCGGACTTTTTTCCGCGTCTGTAGCAATTTGAAAGTCATGTTAAAAAAAATAAAAAATAAAAAAATAAATAAATCACATCATTGTTTGAAATTTATTGTACACTGCTTGACAATTGCTAAGGAACAAGTGATTTATGCAAATTTGCACCTCAACCACCTGGCCAATGGAAATAAATTCAAGTTCAGATGATGTGGAAGACCAAGACTCGTTATCTGTATAAAAGACAGTGCATGTATGCTCAAGATTCGTACGGAAACTCACGCTGTTTGGTTTTTAAGAAAAATAGTGCTGGATGTTAAAAAAGGTTTTTCTCTGAAATTCTATCTGGTTCTTGAATACTTAAGAGTAAAAGGTCAGCAAGACATTATTTGAGTATCTACGATCGTGGACGAGCGGTTGGACGACTGGAAGCAGGTCAAAGTGTCACCACTGTGGCTGCTGCAATGGGTGCATCAAAAAGTGCCATCTCCCAATTAAAAACGACCGCTAAAGGTGAAAATGTTTTTCAAAAGCATGTCGGGGGTCGTGGTAGGAGCACCACACCTTCAGAGGCTCGCTATGTAGCCCTCGTGGTAAAAAGGAACAGAAATTTCACTCTTGGACAGATATCTGCAAATCTAACAACCGCTACCGGTACGCATGTTTCTGCAAGAACCATCTCACGGCGAGCAAATAATGTCGGTTTGTATGCACGGAAGCCCGTACGTTGCATCCAAGTTCAACCACGCCATCGTCGAGAGAGATTACGCTGGTGTAAGGAACATGTTGGTGGGATTATCAAAATTGGTTTAGAGTGATGTTCTCTGACGAATCTCGTTTCAGTGTGACAAGTGATTCTGGTCACCAACTGCTGTGGAGAGAGCGTGGAACAAGTTTTGCACAAAAATTTGTTTGCGAACGTTATCGGTATACGGCCCAAGCGTCATGGTGTGGGCAGGCATCATGCACAATGGCAGAACACCGCTTCACATTTTTTGAAAAAGAAAGCGATACATCGCAAATGTATTGCAGAGATGTTATGTTGGACCATGTTCGTCGTTTTTAGGGGGGCTGTTGGTCCAGACTTTCTCTTTACGGACGACGATACACGGCCACACTGGAGCATTGAAGTGTCAGACACACTGCAAAGTGAAAACATTCTCCGTATGCCGTGGCCTGCTTACTTTCCCGACTTAAGTCCAATTGAACTTGCCTGGGAGGCTCTTGGCAGACGTGTTGCGCAAAGAACCGTCCCTCCCAGAACAGTACAAGAACTCAAATTCACATTGAGAGAGGAGTGGAAAAACATCCCCCTCAATAATTAGTGGGGAGTATGGAAAACAGATGTAAATTGTGCATCAGTGTCCCTAGTAATCATACATCATATTAAGGTACTCATGTCTCCATCATTCTGACCAAGATCATTTATTTGGTGTTGTATGAAAATCATCTAAGTAGGATTATTTTTTTATTTTTAAGTTTTTACTTCATTGATGCATTAATATCTGTATTATTTTGTACTTATAATAAAGGCACATCACCCCTACTAACTATACACTTCGTTCTGTGTCTTTAATCATGATCTATTCTCAACTATTCCGAAAAACGTAATTGTTCCTTAGCAATTGTCCAGCAGTGTAGTTTTGAATTCAGCTATTGTTTGCTAGCTGGGTTTTAAATATCGTAAATAGTAAGTTATTTTAGTTGAAGTTGTCTTTCACTCTTGAATCCGTCATGCTTATTCAACTGACTTCTCTTTTATTTCTTTCAGGTTATCAAACTAAACAGCTTAATATTCAGACTGATAACTTGAGTTCCCTTTTTGTTTTGATTGAACAGATTATAACTTTTTTTTTCCTTCGAAACTATGCAACATTCCTTTTTCATTTATTGTTTTGTAATACTATATCTCTATCTTTCTATGCAATAAAATTTTAAATAAATACAACATTAATATCCGATTAGATATTTCTATTTAACATTTAGAAAGCATAGAAAAATTGAAAATTGCAATGGTAACTGGAATACTGCTTTTAATTTCATCCGTGGCACAAAATAAGGATTCATAAAATTTTTATTTGAGTGTCTTCATGTGAAAAGGGCAGAAAAGCGAAGAAGCTGGCAGCGATGGTCTTAAACAATGTCATCTAATTCAATTTAGAAACTTTCATTTAAAAATTTTCTTACTTCCAAACTAAAGTTAAGATGCTCCCCCTAGCTGCAAAATAATATTGGGATTTAAGTCCTTTATTTGTGGCAAAAAGTTCAAGCATATCATAACAGATTTTGAAAAGAAAAAAATGTACAATAATTCGATGTTACAGTTATTACGTCAAAACGTGAAAAAAAAAAACTCGCTCGTCTAGAATTTTAGTTATTGTTAAACGCACTGAAATGTATTTCAATGCCTTTTTATCAAATGCTAGCCGATGTGCCCGGCGCAAGGAGTTTCATGGATTTTTAATTCAATATCTCAACCTGAAAAGAAAGAACAAAAACATGAACGTATGAAAATTTTGAATAAATCTAACATAAGTAAAAAAAAAAAAATTCAAAAAAGTTCAGGGCTGTATTCGAATAAATTTTCAATAAAACACATTGAGAAACAAACAGTTGAAGATAATCAAAGTCATATGATAAGTAAAAGAAACTGACAAATATCTTACTAAGTGCATTTTGATAAATGCTGAATAGCACTGTTCAATCTCCTCTGCCAATCAGTTTTCCTTAAGATCACCCCGATCTTTAATTTATAGCACCTTTTTAGGATTCGCATGTTGTTATCATACAACATAAAATCCAGTAAAAATCAAACACACACAGTTGAATTAACACATTTTTTAGAGTTAAAAAATGTATTAAAACAGTTCAAAAAGGATAAAACTCCGGTTTTCAGAGAAAATACAAAAATAATTTTTCCTAGTTTAGAGCTTTCCATAAATGATATCACTTCTTTTTAAATATATTTGACCGTATCCTCTCTTTTGTCGCAAAACGTCACACTTCACATTGCCCTCTTCCCTTGTCACAGGTCACGCTATATTTCATAAATTAAAAAAAAAAAAGAAAAGAGCATGATGTTACATTTCTCGCTGCTTTTCCCTTCCTCTTGTCACAAACTCACTATTTTCTGAATCGTCCTCCCCCTCTCAAAGCGCGACATTATTTGTGGACTACCCCTTTTCTTTTTTTTCTTTTTACTTCCTTTTACAAAAAAGGAAGTATTGTGTTCGCGAAAAAATTTTCACTCAAAAAATCGGCCTTAATTTCCATTTTTCTCTCCCCCGAATGAATGTGAAGTTCTTTTTTCGACTTGACCACACGTGGATAAGTGCCTAAAAACGCATAGACACGCGAAATATCCATTCTGACGATTCCCGAGTTAGTTACAACGAGTTTTCTCGTGACGTCTGTATGTACGTACGTATGTATGTATGTGCGTATGTGCGGATGTGCGTATGTGCGTATGTATGTCGTATAACTCAAAAACGGTAGGTCCTAGAAAGTTGAAATTTGGTACGTAGACTCCTAGTGGGACCTAGTTGTGCACCTTCAATTTTGGTTGCATTCAGATGTTTTTAGGGGGGTATTTTTCCTATAATTTGTCGGACACTTGGCGATATATCGACAGTCTTTAGGTCGCCAAGTTTTTTCGCCAACTTGGCGAAAAATTTGGCGACTTTTTAAATTTTAAATTTGATTTTAATTTGACCATTGTTGGTGATATTTAGAGAGTAAACAATTGAATCACATTAAAATTGCCAATGATGGGGATATGACATTAAATTGGAGTAAAAGGAAGTCATGTGATGCACACATCAGCTCGTTTAAACTTTTGAACACACTTTTATCAAAACTACGAAAACAGAAGCCGACGAAATTTTGTTTAGCTGCGCAAACAAATAAATTTAGTTAATCATTTCCATGGACTTTAACAAAGTTCTTTTGCTGTCTGTAAAATAATTTAAACCTGCATTGATGAGCCTTGGAATTGGTTTTGTTTGTTCTTTTAAGGTAGGCTTTGGTTGACTAAACTAAATTTTTAACCAAATTCAAGTAAAAATTGCTTTCTAAATAACAGCACTCGTTGCTACTCTAAAATCAGTCTCACCTGTGCCATTTAAATGTATTGTTTAAAAAAAAATACGTACCTTAAAAATCTTGATTTTTTTCGTAAACAATTGAAATTATATAAGTAATTGAAAAGTAGGCAAAAAAAAAAAAAAAAAAAAAAAAGAAGATGACGAAAATTTTTTCTTTGATTAAGATTTGATGCCAACTTTCCCAATAAATCATATTTTGCTTTTTTTTTTTTTTGACCAAAAGTACTTTTGAGAAATAAGGAAATACCTTTGTGCAGAAAATAAATAAATTATAAGGACCAAAATTCTAACGACAAATGGAAAATCCTCAAATCTTTGCTGCATTTGGTAGGAAAGTTATGCGAATTTTATGCCTTGAAACTGAGAGTAAACTTTTTTTTTAAAATTACTTTTATTGGAACTTTAGTATACGAATTTCGCATCCATAGAATGGTGCGAAATTAGTTCAAATTTAGACATTCCTGTTGCATGGACAAAGTTATAAGAACGTTGGATAAGGTTCACTTGGTTAATTCATAGTAACTTGTATGTTTAAAAAGGTAAATTTATAAAACTTATGTAGAACACTTTTATTAAGTTACTAAAACATAATGTGTAAACAAATCTCGGTGCGCCTGCACCGGCTCTTCAGGTAACGACTGCCGAAGTAAAAAGCCTTTTAACAACTGCGATGGCGCCACATGCACATCACTTCTAGAGTTGAGATGCAACAGTGTTCTAGAAAGAAAAAATTGCTTGTTTTTTGTTCCGCTTAGCAAATGATTGGCACGTCGCATTCTATTTTTTCAGTCATTTCGTTAGGTACTTAAGAATTTGAGGAAAGGAAAGTGGTTGCTTGAAAAATTTTGCGACTTACTGTATGTGAAAAAGAACAAATCTGAATAAATAGAGATCAATCATAAAAAGCTGTCTCAAAAATCCCTGCAAATAAGGACCACGAAGACAAACAGGTAGGAAATCTTCTGTTTCGGTAGGTGCGAAACAAATGATAATAAGACAAGCTTGCTATAAAAAACATCAAGAGGTGTTAAATAGGAATTCAAGTTACTATGCAGTTCTCGAGTTATTCAACATGTTTTACAAAAAGAGAAAAAGTTTCATGAGGTTAAACAAATGTCACGACTGACTCTTACAAAGTTTATAAGAGATCAAGGGCTGACCATGCCAAAAATGCGTTGTTATGGGTATAACATAGGATAATGTAATGTGTTTTGATGAGAAAAAGTTTATTTAGGATGGACTAGATGATTTTTGCTACTTCTGGTACGATCTCTGTGATGGAAAAAATATCTCAAAGCGTATATTTGGAGTCGGCTCAGTAATGGTCTGAGGAAGTTTCGCAACGGACAGAAACTAGAACAATCTTTTTCGTTTAGGGAAGATTCTGAGAGCAATGTTGATTTAATGAGCAATATTTTTTTAAACCAAAATCACCGTTAATTACAAAATTAAGCTATTTGTTCCAGCTGAATAATGCCTAATTATATGTTTCTCAAGCCTCAAAATCATTGCTTGAAGCTTATTTCGTGAAATTACTGTACTGGCCGGACAAAAGGCTCGAACTAAGTTTAATGGAAACTTAGTGAGGCATTCTGGTACCCGAAGTATTTCTTTTCAGTTATAAGATCACCTCTTTTGCATTGAAAAAGAGGTTCCTTGTGATACCGAAACACGTGCCTGAAGTATCTGCTAATCTGTGCGATTTAACGTTGTAATATCTGCTTTTAAAATTACTGCTTTTCAATTGCTTTACTTTTTATGCAAGCAGTGTTATTTATTTTTTTCAGTAACAAATCAAGTTCTGCCATACACTTTCCAACTTCCAATAATTCGGGAAATAATTTCTGGGAAAAACTAATAATGTCACTTTCGAATTTCTGTCACTCATTGACTGCTTGCAACTTTGATTTTCGTTTCAAAAGAACAATGCACTTACAAAACGAAAAAAAGAAAAGAAGATTAAAAAAATAATAATAATGTAACCAAAATATTGTTTCATTGTTTCATATTTCTACGGACAACTTGTTTTCATTCGGAGAAAAGAAACGGATAGCGAAACGTTCGCCAAATGTGTCAACCACGATCTTATGTGTCTGCCTCAAGGTGCGTTACAACGTGATCGGCTCTCTTTGAGCGCGGTAGATCAGAACGGCAAAAAATCCCCGCCTGCATTAGCTAGTTGGGTCACTCAGGTGGCGCACTTGTTCTGGGGAAGCGAGTGTGCTGCGCACGCACACGCGACGGAAGAACCGAGAGTTCCTCGACGGAATCGCCGATCCCTAGCAAGTGAGTTTCGAGTATCTTCGGGCCACGATGCTCAACTATGGCGATGGCCCGCAGTCTGCCGGATCGACTATGGCCAACAGACGAAGAGCCACAGGCAACGGTGACCAGAGGTTCACCTGTTCCCAACAGTCCGTCATCAGCGCCATTGACCGGTTCGTCAGATCCGTCAACAATATGGACGAGACGGTTCTGGTTCCGTCCCGACTACGGGACATGGAAGTGCAGAACCGCCGGAAAAACTGCCCACCCCCTCCTGTAGGGTTGCAGCATCAAGACTTGTACAGTTTTTACTCCATGCTGAAAGATGTCAAGAACGAGCTCCTGTGGGGACCATCCTCGGTGGGGGCCACCCTCTTTCCTGTAGTCAGTTCACTCAGCGGCATGTCGAGTCCAAGAAGACCTCCCATGAGCATAATGATGACTTCCGGCATGCCCATGGGTATGACAATGGGCATGACCACCACCAGGCAACCTTCCGATGACGGACTGGGTAGCAGTACCGGATGTTCCTCAGATCAGGACACAGACAGTGACTTCGAAAGCATTATGACGGATAGAGAGAGCATGATCATGGAACAGACCTCCCACTTGGCGACGGCATTCCGTCATCACCTTCATGGACTTCACGCAATTTTACACCAATTAGCCGATTCTGCGGATTATCTTTCCAAACGGTATCAGGAAGAAATCGAATCACCTATGCCATAGCTGGGAGATGGAGGGTCTTCCTAAAAGGCAAGAGACTTACGACCCTCTTTGGGGTAAAACACAAAACTTCGTGATGTGACGTGTTCATTGCTCAAGTGTTTGAAATGCTTTTCATATAGTGAATGTTATTTTTTTCTTCACCATACGATGATACTTAAGTATTTTCAGGGCAATTACTCAGTGATTCCAACTGTTTCAGGATGTGTCAAAATCATATTGTGATCTAAACAACTATAATCTTCATGCAACTTTCGGATTAACAGAAGGAAAATATCTACTGCCTTTGTTTTCGTTAAAAAAATTAACTTAATTGTTTAATTTTGTAAAAAAGCCAGAGCGTAAAGTATACTTTTTTATTACCTTATCGTCATATTTCATTGAGCATACCTTTTTACTTAGAAAGAGTAATACGTCAATTTTCAACGTTTCAAAGGCGTATTTTTCTAATATCAAAATAACCTCGTTCTATCAAAGATTTGAAAATTTGATTCTTTCATCGTGAAAATAAAACCCTAATGAAAATATAGTTTGGTGCTTCAATATGATGTTTTGTATCACGCATGAATTCAACACCTTCCTGAAGTAACAACTGATTGAGAATGCTTGCTGGGGATTTTAAAGCAAAAATTTTCAACACTAAATTTGGAAAATATTAGTTTGCTCTGGTAACATTTATACATTCCTAAAGATACTACGTAAACTGCATTCCTAAACATGATGCGTACCCCAACCATCAAAGTAAAACAACAATTCACCTTTTTCGTCATGTTACTGGAAACGTGTTGTTGGATTAACTCTTCAAAGATTTCTGTTCACTGGTTTCTGTGTGTTGATTGTCATTTGAAACACTTTGATTTATAAAACTAGTCTCATTATAAAAGCCAAACGTGAGTGACTGAGAATGTCTGAAACATGACTGATGGATATTTTGTGTTAAGAAATTACCTGATGTTTTTGGGAAAATTTTCTCTTTCCCTCTTGCTTATCTTTGAGCATATCATTGGATTTTGCTTTACTTTCATGAAGAGAATGGAGAAATGGGCTTTCTCTGCTTAAACTGTGCCGTAAAAACCTTTTTTGTTTTCAATATTATGAATTAGAACTGTTTTATTCATCTGCAAAATTTTATGTAATCGCTATGATAAACGGATTTCTTGGATAAAAGAAGCAGCCGAAGTTGGTTTCCTTAACAATGCTGGGCAAAGTGAAATTCTAGAAGGAAAAATGTAAGTACTAAACATTTTTATCTTTCCTTTTTGTGTAAAAAATTCACTTTTAAGCGAACTTATCAGCATTTTGACCTTTTATTCGTTCTAGCGCAACACATAAAATGAAAGTTATTTTATGTTCAATGATGTGTTAATGATTAAATTGCACTTTAAAAAATCGATGCTTTATTACTTGATGTACTAAATTCAAATGGCTTACTTATAATAAGTTTACACAGAACCCCTTGGGAAGGTAATAAATATCAATACGTTACCAAAACATCCATAGTGTTATGTTTCTGTCCGAAAGAAAACGATATATATATATATATATATATATATATATATATATATATATATATATATATATATATATATATATATATATATATATATATATATATATATATATATATATATATATATATATAGCAGCCGAAGTTGGTTTCCTTAACAATAATAACATAATAATATATATATATAACTTAACATAACATAATATATATATATAACTTAACATAATATATATATATATATATATATATATAGCAGCCGAAGTTGGTTTCCTTAACAATAATAACATAATAATATATATATATAACTTAACATAACATAATATATATATATAACTTAACATAATATATATATATATATATATATATATATATATATATATATATATATATATATATATATATATATATATATATATATATATATATATATATATATATATATATATATATATATATATATAATTCTGTAGAAATATAGAGTTTTTTTTTCTGTTTCTTTAGATGACTTGTGATTGAAACTCATCCTAAAAACACATTCTCAACACCTCGAATAAATCAAATTTATTCGATTCTAAATATGCCAATGAGTATAATTAAACGCACACTAAATTTCTTAAGTTTTTTCTCATGTCAGCTTCGTATTAATACAAATATATTATATTATTTCAATTCCCTATATATCTATGCGTTGAAAAACGCATTATGCACAGCGATTTTATAGTGACTTACTGGATTAGATAGTATTGTAAATTAATATTTTTTGCACGAATTTCAATTTATAATGTTCTTTTGGCGCTTGTTTGCAAAATCTCTTATTCCTCCAATACTAGTTATGAAAATTAACTTGCAATTTATTGGACTTTCGATAAAATGGAACTCGATGATAATTCTCCAGTAGCATTTTTACTTTAGGAACAGCCCTAAGGCAGCAAATTGAAAGTTTCAGCGACTTAAAAGTAATGCCTTCTAAGACAGAACGCATCGAATCTAAGCCCTGTAAAATAACTTTTTTTATTTCCCTCTTCCTGCCAAAAGGAGAAAGTTGCTTACAGTTTAAGCCACGTGGTTAGCGGTGTCGAGAAATAAGCAATTGGGAAAAACCGATCACATCTAATGCTTTTGCAAAAATTATAAATTCATTCGTAGTAAAATTTATATTTTTCTTGAATTCATTTGCAAAGCATATTCTTTCACTGATAAATTAGGTTAGGGATACGTTTTTGAGTGCTATCTTTATTAGTTTTTTTCATAACTGCTCTGGTTTATAGTTAGCAAATTTGAATATTGATTCTTAATATTTACTACCTTATATTAAGTAATTTAGAACTAATAGTTATATTTTTATTAAATAACTAGTGGCACCCGCACGGCTTCGCCCGTAATAGAAAAATTAAAGGTCTTTTGGTTCGCTTGTATACTTGCAAATAATGTATGGTGAATTTTCTCGCCAATTGGCTTGTACCGACATTACAGTTCCACGTTATGATAATTTCGTATCTCGCCAATTGGCTTGTGCCCATGTTACGGTTCCACGTTATGATAATTTCGTAATTTATGATAGTTTTTTTCTTAAAATTGGAATAAAAAAAGAACCACATCGAATTTTCGAAAAATCGCTTCGAGGTGCACATCCTCATGCTACATACTAACTTTGTGCCAAATTTCATGAAAATCGGCCGAACGGTTTAGGCGCTATGCGCGTCACAGACATCCAGACATCCTCCGGACAGAGAGACTTTCTGCTTTATTATTATTAACTAGTGGTACCCGCACGGCTTTGTCCGTAGTAGAAAATTAAAAGGTCTTTTGGTTCGCCTGTATATTTACAAAAAATGTATGGTGAATTTCACGCCAATTGACTTGCCCATGTTACGGTTTCACGTTACGATAACTTGGTAATTTACGCGTCCATTTCATGATAATTTTGCTCGGGAAAATGTTCTTAAAATTGGAATAGAAAAAGAACAAAATCAAATTTTCGAAAAATCGCTTCGAGGTACACACCCACCTGCTACAAACTAACTTTGTGCCGAATTTCATGAAAATCGGCCGAACGGTCTAGGCGCTATGCGCGTCACAGACATCCAGACATCCAGAGAGACTTTCTGCTTTATTATTAGTAACTAGTGGCACCCGCACGGCTTCGCTCGTAACAGAAAAATTAAAGGTCTTTTGGTTCGCTTGCATATTTACAAATAATGTATGGTGAATTTTCTCGCCAATTGGCTTGTATCGACGTTACGGTTCCACGTTATGATAATTTCGTAATTTATGATAGTTTTTTTTTCTTAAAATTGGAATAAAAAAAAGAACCACATCGAATTTTCGAAAAATCGCTTCGAGGTGCACACCCCCGTGCTACATACTAACTTTGTGCCAAATTTCATGAAAATCGGCCGAACGGTTTAGGCGCTATGCGCGTCACAGACATCCAGACATCCTCCGGACAGAGATACTTTCTGCTTTATTATTAGTAAAGAAGAAGACTAATTGAAAAAAAAAAAAACACTATCATAATAAAAATTTCAAAAATTCGGGAAAATTTCGTAAAATTTGTCGCAAAAGAGAGTAGCAAAAATAGAGAGTAAAAACTTTTTAATGTTGGACAATTTTTCGCGTATTACTGTTTTTTAAAAACCCATTCGCAAGATTTAACATTTTTTTTTTTTTTTTTCAAAATTTGATTCACTGGTAAGAACTAATGTCTTCTATGTTCTGACTTACTAAACTTTAAATTTCGAAAGTTTTTTTTTAAATATCTATTTTTTGAACTTTTGATGAAATAATGAATTTTAGTATTTTATGGTTGTCCAGTATTTCGTAGGTTGCAAATTTTTTTTTTATCAATAGACAAGGTTTGTACAAAATTAGTTTAAGTAGTTTTATTGTTTTCATTAGCATCGAACCTATTGTACTGAATTTTGTCTGTCATACATCTTCGTCGTTTTCGTTTTAGAACAGTAAAATATTACAAAAAATTACACCGTAATTTTAAAATTGATTTTGATTTCTATCATAAGCATTTTTTTTTTAAGTTTTAGAAGAAACAAGACCCCCTCCCCCCTTTAGTGATAATTTTCTTCTAAGATTTGCTTCAAAGGTGATAATTTTTGTGAGCAAAGTGAAAAATTCATTGCACTTTTATAACACGTCTCGACACTTCAGTGAATTTTACATTATTTTGCTATTTGTTTGTTCCACATCAAGACTTTTAATGGCAGAAATATCAAACAAGCCTTAAACAGAATTCGAATATCTGTAATGGCTTTTAGTACATAATGGCTTTTAGCATTTACATACAAATTTTTAAAATTCTAATTTTAACTGTCACCTTGTAATATCAGGATGCATATTATGACACTTTAACCAGTAGTATGATTCAGAGGTTTTTGTGTTAGAATTTAAATACATGAAAGTATATTTTAATTTTTTTAATAAATCGGGAGGCGTAAATGCCTGTAAATATCATTGATTCGTACACTGGATTGAAAACATCATTTGAAATTACAATACAAATTATTGCCCTGAGAAAATTGTTTTTTTGAGCATTTGCAAAAATAATTTATGGTTATACAGTAAAACCTGTCTATAACGATACTGTTGGGACCTAAAAAAATATCGTAATAGACAGGTCATCGTTATAGACAGTTTGATTACTCATGCTGACATTTTGCTGGGGCCAAAAAAAAAAAAAATATTGTTATAGACAGGTTATCGTTATAGACAGTATCGTTATACACAGGTTTCACTGTACCATGAAGCATGATTGGTAATGAGTTTAAATATCAAGCAGTACCTTTGATTATTTTTATATAAGTGAAACAAAAACTCCAAATTTCTATGCACGGGGAAAACTAGGAAATTCCAGGACCGAGTTCGTTCATATTTTCACAGTTTGAATTGGTTAAATGTTTATAGATCGTTTCGAAAAAACATTAGATGAATAGTTCTTTTATTCTTCAAAATTAAATTTTAGGACCCAAAACTGGATTTTTGTACCCGAAATAATTATTGTATCGTCTTGATTTTAGTTTCTATAGAATTCGTGGAACCTCTCCTCCCGCAGAACATTTTCTGCCTTTGGTAAAAAAGAGCGGATGACCTTAGTTTACGAGGAATAAAATTATAAGCAGGCCGAGTTATAAGTGGAGCCTGAAGACGATCGCTAGAAATTTAAATTTAAATTTATAATAGAAATTTATCTAAAATATATACGACCCGATTCTCGCCAAGCGAACATAGAATATTTCTGGTCAGAAGATAATACGATGTAAAACTAAGCGTGTGACTATTGCTCCTTAAAAACACGAAATATGATGTTTTAACTGAATATTTATGACGTGGGTTTCTGTATTCTAGAATATATTGATTCTGTATTTAAGTACTGGAGCTAGGATTAAACTTGCTCCTTTGGGCGTAAGAGGCCAGCGTGTACACTACGCCATTCTGTAGGCAAAAAAAAAAAAAAAAAAGTTTATTGAGAATTAGCAAATCACTAATGGTTTGAATTAGTCTTTGTTTTTACTTTTTAATGTAAAGCTCTTGTTTACTAAACCTTTACAAATCGACAAATAGTTTGAGAACATTTGATTAATAAAACTTCTATATTTTAATGCTTAATCTAAAGTTTTTGAAAGCTGAAAAGTTAAAGATTATCATTGATAAACGTTTTGAATTTAGTTTGTGGAAAGAATTCGGTTTGAACTTAAGACAAAGCACAACATACACATAGAATACATCAGTACAGTACTTTGGTTTAGTTGCAGTAATAGCATTAATTTTATTAGAAACCATTAACTACTTTGTAATCACTAAGTAGAAAAGCAAAAAAAAAAAAAAAGAATAAATAAATAAAACAAAAATAAATAAAATAAAATAATATGCTTCAATTTAATTATTTCTTCTTGAATTACCTGAATCACATGACTTCAAATCAGCTTCGCATATTGAAGAAAGAAACAGTTTGGATACAATTAACGAGTTTTGTGTTCATTTATTCATAGAGAGAATTATTGCTTAAACATTTTGAACAGAAAAATTTTAAAAGACTGAATTATCGAAATGAACTTGCTTCAAAATTGAATAAAATAAGCGTGTCAAAAGTGATTTTGGAGAAAATGGCTTTATGTGCATATAGTTTTGATTCCATTAACTAAATAATTGACATTAGTTATACTAATAATCATTAAGAAAATTACTAATAAAATGTTTTTCTTTTATCGGATAAGCTAAAAACATATCAACGCGAAATAAACTCTGATAACAATAAAAGATGCAGCTTTGGTCACATGTCTTTTCGTTCATCAGCTAATTTTTTTGCACAGAGGAAAAAATTGCTTGTCTTTGCAACTCAAAAACACGTGTTCCTTCATTGCTATTTGTTTGATCTCAATTTTGCTATAGTTTTTTACGGAATAAATTGTCATCTGTAACTTTCCAAAAAGTAAAGAAGTACCCTGAAAATATTCACGAAAAAAAGGAATGAAATGCTAAATCCCCTGCCCCTGAAGCTTGTTATTATTTAGTTTCAAAAGCAAAATGCTTAGTCTGGCAATAGTTTCAAAAAAAAAAAAAAAAAAAAAAAACAAATATTTTTTTTAAAAAGGAAAAGAAGGAAACAAAACGAAACATTTCAACATCAGGGAAAATCTTCTTAGATTTTTTTTTTTGCTGGAAAGAAAATGCTGTGTATAATATCTTCTGCATGCAGTATTCGATAGACATAAGTAATTATATTCGATACTGATCAAGCTGCTTCAAAGCATGCGATAAATGTAGGTTGCTTGTTATGTAGATTTCGATATAGGGGAAAGGGGGGGGCTCATGTGAACACGGGGCACATGGGAACATGGTGTGTTTTACTGAGATCGCTTCAAGCCAAAAATCTGGAAAAAAAATTTTAAGTAAGGACAGTTCCAGTTGTACCTCTTGGACAAACATTTAAAGCAATGAGCCATTTTATGTGTCTGTGGTGGCAACTTCTTTGCTTTAGCAGGTGTCGAAAATTTTTTTCACTGTTTTCTTCACGTGAAAACATTTTCACAACTAACTGCAATGCTAAATCTAAGTATTACGAACCATTGTATGAACATTCAAGTAAATTTACGACAATGTTTAAATTTTTTTATTAAATTAAAAATTCTTTATTTTTGCGAGTTAGCTCTAAAGTAGACGATGGGGACACTTGTGAACACAACATCTAGGGGCACAAGTGAACAGTTCCCATAACCGCTTTCCGTAATACTATTCTTAATGTGGGATAGTGTAAGTGTGTAAAATGTGTAAATATTTATAATTATTATTTTCTTATAATCAGTATCAGTTTGTAAATTAATTGTTATTAATATTACTATATATAAATAAATAAATATTTAATATTTTTATTTTTTAATTTTTTTGTTATTAAATAATTGATCAACAATTTAGTGTTATATAATACTTACAGGAAATAAAAAGACACAAAATATTTTCATTTGATAAAAAACTGAAGTTCAAAATCATTTTAAAATACATTATCAAACAATGTATGAAGCTTTAAAGCAAAATATATGTAGAATAACCCTTACGTAATAAAAAGTTCTTCGTTTTATGTAGTCATATTAGTTTTATTCTAGTCTATTCAGTGATCAGAACAGGTTACGAGGCTTTAGAATTCGACAGTGAGCAGTTATATATTCGGGAAAAAATATTTTCTTAGTGGAACAATTACTGTACAATTGAAACTGACGCCGTATAAGTTACAAACTCTTCAACGTATTTGTTATTTACGTATATGTTTCATATTGAAGAATTTTCCTTTAAAATGTTATGCTTCTCCTGCATTTTTTACCCCTGTTCACATGTGAACTGAAGACGGTTTTTAAAAATACTATAAAGTATAGAAATAATTTTTTAAAAAATCCCCCCAAAAAATGCATGACACAAAGAAAAGTGTATTCAATCATAGGGACACTTTTGCGTTGAGAAGTTGATAATACTTTTTGAAAAATAAAGAATTGGAAAAAAATTGCTCACACGTGCCCCCTTTTCCCCGATAGGTAATTTATTTTCCCCATTCATTTTCAAAAGAAGAAAAAACTGAAATTTGCTTTATGCTCATAAAGCGAATGGAGCGTTTCCTTTTCTATAGATGATAAATTTTCTACAGTCAATACCTAGAAATAATAGTTTTTCTATGTAATCCTGTGAGTAATACATCTCGTGAGCTTTTAACGTTTATTATTTAGAAAACGTTTCATTATACAAAGGAAAAAGGAGTGTGTCTAGATTACCAGACAGCTTTTGTTTTTAACATGTATGTTTTGATTATTGCTTTGTCTGAAATTTATTTTTTGAAAAAATAAATAAATAAATAAATAAAAAATAAATAAATAAAAAAATAATTTAAAAAAAATAACAAAAAAAAAAAAACCTATAGTTGGAGCAAATCTAACCTAGTGCATTGTGAAGATCATGCAGATCCTAATCACAGAATTACGACGCTGCCAGGTTAGGTTTTCCCCTAATGTAGTAACATTAGACCTCCTAGTGTTTTAAAATTAAAAATGACAAGATTACTGCTGTTCCCAACATTTTTCGCATGGAAAATCACTAATTGCAAAGGGGGGGGGGGGGGATTAACGAAGTGGTTATACGGGAAACAATTTTCAATATGGTGTTCTGGATGGAATAGAGTTGCATCTTCAAAACTTAATTATTTAATAAGTGCTCCTAAATATAAGGAAAGAAAAAGTGATGAGGTTTTGGGCACATGTGACTTTGCAGTTTCCTACATTTATTACTTGGAAAACAATTAGTAGTAATATGACGGAAGGGGGGGGGGGATGGTGAACAGGGGGTCATAGGACAGTTATTTTTATTTAGATGATAAGGAAGAATATATTGATTGAAACTTCATTATTGGCTGACATTTTAAAATTTAAAGAGCATTGAAATACGAGGAAGGAAAATGTTACAAGGCATTGCACAAATGATAATTTCTACATAAATGACTCATGATTGTTGCAGTTTCCAAAATTTAGAATAGGGTAAATTCTAGTAGCATAGGGAGGAGGGGCGGGGGGAGGGGCAGTTATAGCACAAATAATTTTTAATTTGGTGATATGGATAACTAAAAATTGCAGCCTCTAAACTTTATAATTTGAAGAGCGTATCGAAATATAAGGAAGAAAAAATATGATAAGGCTGATAATGTCTTCAAAATAAGCATGGCATGATAGTTGCAGTTTCGAAAATTTATCACTTGAGAAAAATGACTAATAATATATTGGGGGTGGGGGAGTACATCAAGCAGTTATAGAATCAAGTGATTTTCGATTTTCAATATGGTGATCTGCATAGCAAATAGTTGCAGCTTCCAAACTTTATTATTTAAAAAGCGTATGGGAAAAAAAGGAAGGATAAAGTGATGAGACTCATAATGTCTTTTAAAAAACGTGACATGCTTGCTGCAGTGCTTCTAAAACTTATTACTAGTAGGATAGAGGAGAGCGTGGAGTAGTTGATCGTGCAGTTATAGAACAAATAATTTTCAATATGGTGATCTGGATAGCAAAGAGTTGCAGCTTCTAAACTATATTATTTAAAAAGCGTATTGCAAAATGAGGAAGAATAATGTGATGAGACTTGTTAAATCTTTCAAGGTAGCAGCCTAGTTTTTTCTTCTTTGTTCATTGTACCTTTCTAAAACTTTATGCGATTATTAAATAAGACATAAATAACACATTTTGACAACACACGTGCTGAAATTTTTTTTAAAATAAAAATGCCATATTTTTAGCAAAAAATTACCATTTTCTTAGCACTTCCAGAAAATTGACTTTTTCATAATTTTTAAACCTTTTTCTGTCTGTCTCCTTGTTAGATATGAGAACATGATATGATCCTCCCATTTGGAAATAATTAACTAAAAACAACTTTTATGGGTGAAAAGTTTGAAACATTCCGCCGAAAAACGTACTTTTTGCCCCCTAAATTTATTTGATTATTTTTTCAAAAGCACATATTGCATGCATATTAACTTTTCGAGGTCTATATCACAAGTAATATGGTCGATTACCATTTTTGCTAAGTTTCAAATCCTTAGAGTTAATACTTTTTTTGCTAGAGCTGTTGGCGTAAATGAAAACTTTGAAAACGTGGTTATGAGAAAATTAGCGGATAAGTTTTCGAAGAACGCTTTAAATTTGTAGTTTTTGGATTTTTATCGCAACAATTTCGATTTTATTTCCTAGCTGAGCTCTTGAATTTCAAAATAAAAAGTGATTTTTGTATTATTTCAAACCTAATATTTATTTATTATCAGATTTTACAAACATTTGAAAAACCCGTTTTGCCCTATCAGAGAGCCCAATCGAGTAAGCTTAACTGATTGTGATTTGGTGCAGTTGCCAATAAAATATCAAGTTATAAATAATAATTTATAAATGATCAAAAAAGTTGACTAGCTACCTGCCATTATGAAAAGAAAATAGGAAACTGTTGTACTTATCCAATTTAAAGTCAGCACATATGTTTATAAAACACAAAGAAATAACTGATTAAATTAATAGACTAATTAATTGAGATCCTAAAAAAACTTTTCAAAGTTATACTTATCCTATTGAAATAGAAAATTTAAGTCAGCACATGAGTCAAGAAATTATAAATAAATATATGATTAAATTCTATATCCACTTTGTTCGACCCGCTTTGCCCGACGGCACGTTTTTTATTTCAATAATTATAACTTTAAATTAAAAAAAAAGCAAACAAAATGAATAATGTAGTTTGTAGGTGGATGGTGTCAGAATAACGTAATAATATTGAAAAAAAAAAAAAAAAAAAAAAAAAAAATGATCTGCGACTAATCACAAGTTACAAAACTTCATTTTTTTGTTTTTAGAAATGTATATATTTTTTTTATTTTTAGCCTGATTGCGCCATGCTGCTTCACTGCTGCTTCGTTGGGATTGATTAAAACTCGGGCGTGTTCATGTAAACACGACATACGTATGCATCGACGCTTACGGACCATGGGGGTGGGGGCATACGAAGGCATACCCGCTTTGGGTGACCTGCCCGTTTTAAGCTACCCCCCCCCCATAAGCAGTGCATTTGAGTTTAGGAAATTTCTTCTAGTTTTCTCGATGATTCATCGATTTAAAATACAATTGCGGATTTAAAGAGAAGAACACTGATGCTTTCTAAACTTCTCAAAACCTCAAAATTGATATTTTTTTCCAAAAATTAGGGTATTCGCCTACTTTAAACAAATATGACATGATTGGTGCAGTGTTCCTAAAATTTATTTGTTAAAAATGCCTAGCAGGGTAAGGGGCTGACTAAGCATTTATACAACAAATAATTTGCAGAGTGGGGATTCGAAAGACAAAGAGTTGCATTACTTAAAAAACTTTTGTTGAAACATAAGGAAGGAAAAATGTGATGACGCTCATGAAGTCTTTTAAAATATTTGCATCTTTGGTTGGGCGATGTATCCCAGCCGTGTAGTTAGATTTTAATTAGATAAGATAATATGGAGGACAAATATTAGTTGAAGCTTTTAAACTTCATTATTCAAAGCGTATCGAAATATGAGGAAGGAAAATGACAAAGCTACTACACGACTGATAATTTGTTTTATGATCATGACATGTTTGTTGCTGTTTTCTAAAATTTATTGTGATTTGTTTCATGGAGGTTGGGGGTACTGTAGAATTGATAATTGTCAATAAGATGATACGGATGACAAAGGTTGCAGCTTTTAAACTTCATTATTCAAAGAAGGAAAATGGGACAAAGCTGATAATTTTTTATTATGATTACGGCCTGATTGTTGCAGTTCCCAAAATTTATTGCCACTAGTTTCATGGAGGGTGGGGGTGCTGCAAAACGGATAATTGTCAATAAGATGATACGGATAACAAAGAGCTGCAGCTTCTAAACTTTATTATTTGGAAAGCGTCTCGAGACATAAGGGGGAAAAATGTGACTAGGCTACTGTAGCTTTGAAGGAATGCTGCCAGTTTTTTGCTCTGTGCGCTAAATCCTTGAGGAAGCCCTCGGGATAAGATTCAATGGGGTTAGAACTGGGAAATATAAAGGATATTCAACCCGGTGCTCTTAAACCTACATTGCAGATGGGAAAGTGGAATATCGCACGTTATTGCTTATCAGATTTTTAATGATTTTAATCAGATCCTATTTAAACGGTAGGAATGGGAAAAAAAAAAAATTCAGTCACTGATAGCTTGTAGTTTTTTTTTTTTTTTTTCGCTCTTTTTGTCTGAATCCGGTTTGACAAGTTTTTTAAAGCGTAAAAATATAATTGTACGATTTTCTGTGAATTCTTGCTTGCAAAATTTTTTGATTTTTATTTTGAGTCGGCATTTTATTTCGTAAAATTTCATTTTTTTGCAGCTTCAGTATTTTGTTTACTTTTTGGGTACAATTGAAGTTCAAACGACGAATATTTTTTTCTCATTTATTTTTGAAAATTTGTAATATTTAAATTTGTTAAAACAAAAACAAATATGTTATTGGCAGACTTTTTAATACTTTCAAACAACCTTCTAAATTAATACGTTATTCACAGTTTGTTTTCTTTTAATACTGTATTTAACCTCAATATCTTTATTACTTTTCATTTGAAAAAAAAAAATATAAATTAGTTTTACTATACGGTGGTTATGCAATTACGTAATTGCAAAGCATATATCCCAAGAACTATTTTACAAAGAGGCAACATTGAGTATGTATCTATGTACTGTAACATATACATACCCGCAACACAAGAGATAATTGACGAATTTATGGTTTAACTAATACTTTTTTTGAGCTTCAAATAATGCAAATTGATGTGTAAGTTTTCTCTTGGATGGCGGTTCTTCACAAATGCAAACCACGTTTTCAATAGTCCCCCCCCCCAATTAAAAATTCACAAGTACACATTTTACGGACAATCTGTAATAAATTCAAAATCTGTACTTGAATGCTTATAAAACTAAGAGAAATTATGTTATGCGTTTTATTAAATTTTAAAAACATGGAAAATTAAAACCGTTTTGCTTCATTAATTATTATTTTATTTTTAGTATTATGTATCTCCAATGTTTCAATGAGTTTCAAATACTTTTTTCAGACAATGACAGATACGGTTAAATTGATAATGACAGAGCTAGTAAATTTGTTCAGTCAATAAAATTAACTTAACAAAAGGAACTGCTCGATAAAAAATGTTGTTCACAATATGTTGATATTAATCTATGTATAATGTTGTAACATTTCGTTTAATATACATTTTTATGCATAGCAAGTTCTGTGCAAGCAAAATATTCTTAATGTCTATATATAAGTAAGGTAAACACACCAGTAGTGGTCAGGGCTTCAGTAGTGGCCAGTTCAAGGTTTATATTTGAAAAAATAGGATACCAGGTTTCCCAATGGTACAGACCTATTTTTTCAAATATAAACATTGAAGTGATGGCCACTACTGAAGTACTGACCACTACTGGTGTGTTTACCTTATATATTACATATATAGATTTATCTGTGAATGAACTGAAAGCACATAGCATTAGGTAAAGTAAAACCACTTATCCCTTTAAAAGTTGCAACTCTACCTCACATTTAATTTACACTTCGTAACATTCCAACATTTACCCTTAAAGTTCAACAATCTGTAATAGGCTATCAGTATACTAATTTGATTTTGCTGTAAATTGTTTTTCGTCAATTTTCTCCTTGAACTGTAACTCGAATCTCTCTGCAATACGGTTTTTGAGTATAATTTGTTACTCATCTTTAAAAGTGTTTACCGTAACAAGCTTGCCAAGAGTGATTTACAGTACCAAAGAAATTTTAAAACTTGTGACCCCTTTTGTTGTTACCTTAAAGATCCATATTAGCGACGATTATTCCGTGCATGATATTGTATTGAATTAAGAACAGCATTCCAATAATTTTATTTGGGATCCTTTAGAAACAATTAATATGCGCTTTCTAATTGTCACACATTGTTCGACAAACGCTGTTTGAAGCAGTTTTTCAAAGGCTTTCCAGTAATACTAAATATTAAACGATGCAGTGGTTCGTTCATTCATATAATAGCTTTTTATGTAGTTTTATGGATTTAAAACTAAATTTAGATTACTTTGGGATATTTTAAGCTAATTGTATAGCATTTTCATCTTATTCCATCTGGACTACATTCAAAATTTCACATTTCTTGATCATCGAAAGATTAGTTTAAAATCTATCAAAAGATTCCACCCGAACAGACATACAACAAAACGAGTTGATTAAAAAATGTGGTAATAATAATAGGTCTTATTAGAGTACTTAGAGTACCATGGTTGTGTTATAATGCAACTACAAAGCAATGCATCTTATTAACCATGCAGGGCCACAAAAAGCCAAGGCGGGACCCTTTTCAGTTATGTAGCCGGGCCCCTCCCGCCCCTCAAAAAAAGAAGGAAAAAAAGGGGGAAAGAAGAAAAAAGGGAGAAAGAAGAAAAAAAGGGAGAAAGAAGAAAAAAGGGAGAAAGAAGAAAAAAGGGAGAAAGAAGAAAAAAAAAGGGAAAATAAGGAAAAAAAGGGAAAAGTAAACGAAAAAGGGGAAAAGAAGAAAAAAAAGGGGGGGGGGAGAGATAGGAAAAAAACCTGCTTACTAGAAAACAAATAACTCTATTCTAAGTGCCACAAAAGAGTAAATTTTACTTAGTCTTTACGTTTTCTCTTATTCGGAGTTTTTCTTCTGCTTTTCTTTCTTCCTTTCTTTTTTTCCTTTCTTTCTTTCTTTTTTTTTGGCGTCAGTCTCACCGGGCCCTCCCAAGGCCCGGACGTCTTGTTTCCGACTACGTCTTACATGCCCTCTCATCAAACCTGCAACTATGATATAATGAGGCTCCATTGGGTATGTATGTATAAAAGAGAAACGTATAAACGGTGCTTCATAGGAAGCACCGTTTATACGTTTCTCTTTTATACGTTTTTATCAATTATACGTTTTTAAAATTGGTCCCTGAAAAGTCTAATACACATTAACCTATACCTATTATACGTTTTTTTGTTTGTACGCTTTTTTCATATAGTCCCTTCTAAAACGTATAGACGGTGCTTCACTGTAATTCCAAATTTCCCTTTATTAATTCCAAAAGTTGTGAGTGCTCACTATTTTTTGCATTGATAAAGATTTATAAAGAGGCTCCTGGCTCCTCGTTAAAACAGAAACACCGGTCTGCATTGTTTTTGCCATTCGTGAATTCATCACGTTCGTTTTATTATTCAATATTTCTGTGTAAAAGTTTTTAGTTCTTAGAAAAGAAAGTATTTTTTGTCAGTTACTGAAAATCCATTTGCTAAAATATTATTAGACTTTAATGCATGTATAATTTTCATTACAATCTTTTATGTAACTTGAACTACAAATCAGTTTAAAAAAAAGACTATTTTTATGATTATTTTAATTTAAATAGTAAAACTAACTATGCTTCAAAACATATTTTTTGTGGGATCTGAAAAACATAAATTGCTGTGTTTAAGTTAACCTAAAACGAAAATTTGTTTTTCTCCCAAACTCCTTAGAGATGAAATTTAGTACCATTCAGATGTAAAATAGCAAACGAATTCAGTTCCCTCTGCGTGCATCGTTTTCATATGTTTCGGGTTTTATTTACAATATTTAACAATATTTATTATGCATGCGTTAACCATATTGTTAAAAGCCTTTGGTGAGAAACTGCAATTCTTTTAAAATGGAGATTGCAAAGTACGCAAGTTAGAAATAAAACATTAATCAAATAAGAGATGTAATTTATGTGTACATAAGTTCCAGATCAGAGAGATCATTTGAAGCATAATAATGGGGAAAGTTTGTGAAACAGGAAATTGCGAAATTCGACATTTGATGCAAAAGTTATAAAGTGGCTACTTTGAGACGGGTATGCAGATTCGAGTAAAAGACTTTTATTTTTAACCTTCGCAAATTGTAAATGTAAAACGGTTTTATTTTTACGGTACTGCATCAATAAATTTTATTTGAAGCAATAGAATAATCTCCATTGTAATATTTTCATCAAAAAGACATTTTGTAATCATATAATACTTATTAATGGAAATTAGATATGGAGAAATCATAGAAATGATTATTAATCGGTACTTTAATGTAAGCATTATAGGGATTATCTCTTTTTTTTTTTGCTTCTCGATGTAAGATTTACTGTAATTTATAAAACATTATAAAAATTATAAAATCTAATAAGAATAAGTTTAAAAGCTTTTCGTTATTCCTCAGAGTTTTGTTTACTGGAAGACATCCGCTCTTAGAGAATCTAAAATCAGCGTGTTGCTTAAAGCTCTTATTTATTTAAGTTTTACATTTCGTTCTGGAAGTCAGTCTTCAGCTCTTCTGGCTTTCTTGTTTTAAGGTACACAATACTATTCTTTTGGGGTTTTTTCAGATATACACAGTGTATAACAGAACTTTTTAGTGATACAATAAAATAAGCGCGGTAATATTTTTTGAAGCTGAGATTCATTCAAAATAGGACCCATTTGACTCAATGCAACATTTTAATCTGCCGACCAGTTTGTTCACAGGTTTCTTATAGTCGGTTGTGAGAATGTTGTTTAGCACCTGTTTCACTCCAGCTTAAATAAGTGGAACATCATCGTATAAAGCTCCATTCAGTGCAGTTTTCAGTTTCGTAAACAGAAAATAGTCATACGGTGATAGACCAGACGATTACGGAGGGTGATCAAGGAGGCAAATCTATTTTCTGTTCCCGAAACTGAAAACTGTTTCGTATCTTTTTCCGACTAAAGTTAATCGAACGTAGCTGACATAAATTAGTTGAAGACTCAGCTACTATGACGTGAAAAACTGCTGTAGACAGTAAAAATTTTTTATTAAAAACTAGGAACTGGGAGGTCATTTTTCAAAAGGCGGTAAAATGAGTTGTTCAAATTCCCAGAAAGATATTTTAACGGCTATATGGTGTGTGGTGGCAGGTTACACTGCATTTCAATTGTATACACAAAAACAATGCAGATGTATACCAGTGGTGGGTTGATTCCAGAACACCATTGTTATATTTTCTTTCTGGAAAAATAAACTCCTCTTTCACATAAAATTCGCCGTGTCTGTGGACTCAATAATTCCTCATCAACTTTTTATGTCTTGGAAAATTTATTAATTCATCCGTAGATATCTACAAAACATAAATATTTCGCATTATGAATTCTGATGTCAAATTGATGTACCTTTTTATGCGTTAAAGTATGCAGACGGAATAAATATTTACTCTTTGAAAATTTATGTTTGGGTATGACTAGGTTTCCTTTTTTAGAAAGAAACTGAATGAAAAATGTTCTTGTGTCATATATAACAAATATCCCCCTACATCTTTAAATCCTCTTCCTAGGATAACAGAAACAAACATCAGGATCGATTGGTGCAGAACGCTTTATGTTCCAAGCGAATGAGTCCAACCGCGTATTTATGGAAAAAGGAACGCTTTGCTGAGCTTTGAAAGCAGACGAAATCTTTCCCAAGTTCACTTGTTTCCTCAACTTTGCATTAGTAGGTCTGGATTACAGCTAAATGCTCTTAGCGGTAACCGCTTCAGAAGCTCTATCTACCATCGCTATCGTTATATTTTATTTTTATTCGCGATCGTTGAATCGCATAACCATTTAAATAGGTTTACAAGATTAAGGGAGGCGAGTGTTTTCATTTTGATTCTGTGGAAGAGTATGAGCAGCTAGACGACATTCGGTGTACAAGGCTCATTAAACAGGGGTGCGGTGTTGTAATGTAAATTCCACTCATATGCATATTTCCTTCATAAAATGTTTGAGCACGTGGCACGTTTTTTCCCCCACTACAAACACTAACTGATTTTATCATAGAAATTTACGTTTTTTACTATATCAGACATCATTGAAAGTTATTTTAAAATGTTATCTGCTGCAATGAGAAATCTTTTTCTTTCCTCCTAAAGTGTTTTTTTAATGTTTTTTTATGCTTTGCGAGACAGTAGTGTAGTTTCAACTGCGGGTAAAAAAGGATCGTGAAATTGAATTTTTGCGGTTGTGATCTTGTAAGCAAGTCTGAGGAAGTTATTTTTAATTACCTCCAAATAAAAACAAAAATATCTCAACAAAATATCTCTCTTCTTGAAACAAACACGTTGTACTGGCGTGGGAGGAAAAAGGTCAGTAACTGCAGAAATTAGTTTTTGAGACACTTGAAGAAACGCGTTTTGAATTCCATACCAACAATGAGGAAATGTTGAAGATTGACGCTTCATATGTGTTTTATTTTCAGCGGAAACTAAATAAGCAACTTTTTACAAAGCTGAAGAACAATAGGTGACAAAAAGGGAAAAAAGTAAAATAAAAATAAATAAATAAACAGGAAAAAAATTAAAAAATAAAGTTTGCATATATATTTTCCTTTACCTTTCCATGGCAGTGCAAAACTTTTTTTTTACAAGTTTTCCCAAAAAGTCAAAAAGAAAAGATAAAATGAAATAAAGGTATGAAAGATGGCTCTGCTCTCTAAAATTATTGCTGAAAACAGAAATAAAGTGAAGGGAAAATAAATAGGGGATAGTAGTTACAGTAAAGCACGAAAATTCAATTACATTTTTTTATTATTAAAAACACAGAAATAAATTTCTTTCAACTGTTATAACATTGGTCACTGTAAGGGGCCATTCATTAATCACGTAAGAATAACTTTGGCAACTTTTAGCCCCCTCCCCCCATTTAAGGGTATGTAAGATTTTTCCAACCCCAGCCCCTTATTCTTACGTCAGATTCCATTTCGTTTTCCAAGAAAATAAAATAACGAATCCTACATCACTGGAATCGTTATTAAATTCCCTATTATTAAATTAAACCTTTTAGTGTTAAGAATTTTGTGTTAAGAAATGTTTACTAAAAACGTAGTTGGAACCTAGACGATGTTTTTTCGTCATTTTTTTGTACATGGTGCGATACTAATCGAAAATAAAACATGCCACACATAGTGCGATTCTTTTATTATATTTTACACTATTCATTCTTTGTAAAAAAATAAAAAAAAGCTCATTCTAATAACGTTTTTACCTTCCAGCGTTTTTTTTTTTTTTTTGCAAATGATATATGATCCCTGCCAAACCACTTGATCGCGCGATTTCTGATGTAAAATATCGCCTTGGAAAACATTACGTAAGAATGGGTTTGACCCCCCCCCCCCCCAAGTAAGGGTATGTAGAGATTTTTCCAACTCCTTCGCCTTCGGGATCCTTACGTAATTAATGAATGGCTCCCAATAAGAATCATAAAAGTGAATCTAACAATTAACTGCGAATTCACACAAACAAAAAAATAAAAACGAAGTTCAAATTTGTCTCACTGTTTCCCCAGTAAGTGGGAACAGTGAGACACATATGTTTTGAATGAGCAAACTTAGAAAAAGTCTAAATTTAACCGAAAAAAAATGTGAATGATTGTTGCCGTTTGGTTTTTCTTTGAGCTATTGCATTCGGCGAGGTAAATTTCATGCAGTCTTGACACACTGTAGTGGCATCTTCCGCGTATTTATTTGGGACTAAGACAGAATAATTTAGATGTTTCTGCATTAGTAAATTATCTTAAAGTGTTGTCTTGTGATGTAGCATTTGATAAGGATGGAATGCTTTCATTGTAGCCTTTGTCTATCACTAGTATCACAGCTTCTTTAGTGCCTGTATCAGAAAATCTCCAAAATAGCTAATCTGGCTAATTTTTCTAGGCCTGCTGAAATTTTGAAACAGAGATGAATATTATTACAAATAGCTTATTGCAATGAAATAATGAAAAAAAAATGAAATAGAATAAGTACGAAATTTAAATATTTATGGGATATTATATAGCTATAAAAGTCATAATTCCATTTAAGCATCTTTACTTTGTTGGTGCAGGGCTGTCAAATTTATTTTATTGTTATTTGCATCAACATGATAGTTGTAAGTAATTTCAAGTCAATGTATAATTTCTACACTTTTAATATAAAAGTGCTACGGAAGCATTGAGCAACGAATTAATGGTGTCTCACTTTCCCTGTTTCACTGTTCTCTTATTGCAAAATATAAACCCAATGGCTGCCATTCTCAAAGAAAATTAACAACATCACTTTACTGATAATGAACGTTAGTGAATAGGCTGATGTAAGATTAAAAACATCACTCTATAAAGTTTATCTAACAGTTTAGTAACAGTGCAAAAAACAATGGAGATATTTTACTTCGATGGGTTCAAAATCAAACTATGATGACGTAAAGTAAGAAATAACAACGTCAAAACGCACAAATTGCAGATTGCTACAGACACGTGTTTCGGTGTTACAAGGAACGCCTTTTTCAATGCAAAAACTAATGAGCTTATGGATGAAAAGACATCCGATAAATGTCTTTTCATCCATAAGCTTTTGTCGGATGTCTTTTCATCCATAAGCTCATTAGTTTTTCGATTGAAAAAGGCATTCCATGTAACGCCGAAACACGTGTCTGCAGTTGTTATGCAATTTGTGAGTTTTGACGTTGTTATTTCTTACTTTACTATTCAGCACAATGGTATTTATTTATCTCATGATGACGTAATTATTTTTTCGACATGATACTTGAAAGCAACATTTTTTTACAACATTATTCACAGTATGTTGGGTAAGTTTTACCCGGCTGACAATATCCAAACAGAATATAAACTGCTCCTGTCTTACTGTTCTCCCTGTCTCACTGCACCCACTATTCCCCTAAATAATAACAATAGTTGACAATGATAAATAAATAAAACAGTTAGTTCAATATATTTTTAAAAACAAAATTGAGAAATTTAATTGTTGATATCGGAGAAATGTGGGCCTCTAGGTCTCTTTGACTGTCGCCCATCCCCTCTTGCAGGATTTGAGGAAGTAGAATAATTCGAAGAAAACTTTGTTTTGTTAGAAAAATCTTGGAAAGACTCGGACTTGGAAATAAAAGAATTATTTTTGTATTTGAACAGTTTTTCGATCATTTCAAATTAGAATAATTCAAATAGTCTATATTAGACTCAGCCAGAAAATTTAAATCCTAGTTAAATCCAACTTGGTAGCCGGAATTGCTTCGGACAAGCGTCGTTGTAACGTTGTTTTTCAATTTTTTTTAAAGTGTCTTTTTCATTTTATTGTTTTTTTTGCTATTTTTTGAGTGAGTTATAAGTATTTATCATTAGCGTTAACTGGAATAATTTAAACATTTCGTCTAAAAATCAATAACACCATTACTATTTAGACTCATTACAAGAAAATATTTTTCATTTTTTAATACCCATTTTAAATAGTTTTCACATGCTTCTTACGTTTGAATTCTAAAACATATACATAATCCTGCGTTGCATATATTAGTATTAATTTAAAACAATGCTGACATATTAAGCAGTAAGTTACTGCCCTCAAGCCAAGGCTAAGGCAGAACTGCATGCAACATTCCGACAGTCCGGTTATTACACCCAGAGACTACAGTTTCGTCCTTGTTATGGATCATCAGTCTAGAGTAGTGAATAACCGAGTTGTAACAAAATTTAATGTTCACATTTTATCTAAAGAAAAAGGTGAACAAAAATTTAAAAAAATGCTATTCATCGTAACACAATATCATTCTAAATTGAAAAAAAAAAGACATTCATTCACCTTAATTATTAGTAAATAATAGAAATGTTGAAAAACGTTTAAGATACTACTTTGTAAGTCAATATATAACTGCTTTAAATTCAAAAATATCCGTTATTTTGTTGTTTAATTACTTTTAATTTACTAACTTTTCATTATAAAATGCACTTAGTTCTAAAATTAGAAAAAATAGTGGAAGCTTTGAACTTTCCGACCAATTAAAAGGTAAAAACAGTTGAAAATGTCAAATAGAAGTGATCGGAAGATTGAAAGAGTTTTCAAATCTCAATTATGTTCGACTCTTCATTTCGAAACAAAATTCGAAATTGTTACGATTGCTCACATAATTTCTTTTTATCACCGTTGCGGTTTCTTCAGTTTAACGCTTCAGCAGTTCCGCAATGTTAGCCATGACCTCAATTAGTTAAGGTTGTGCTGTGTTACGGGGCAATTGTGCAAATACGAACATTTTGTCACATCAAACAAAATGCATTCCAAAAGCCAATTTCAAACCCGAAAAAAATAATTGGTAGCGAGTAAAATTACTGAATTTTTATACTTCAAATAATCAATTTGATGAGCTATAAAGTTAGTAAGCAACGTTAAATTGAGAAAATTGGCTTAACTTGAACTTTTGTATAAGCAAGTTTAAAATACGCATGGAGGCGAAGAAATTTGGATCGCATCAAAATAAATAAATAAATAAATAAATAAATAAAAAGACATATTGTAGAACTCATTTCAAATTTACATTAGAGGTTTAATATAATTTTGGTTTTGTAAATAACAATAAAAATTCTATTTCTTTTGGGAATGTTTTTTTGGGGAAAAAAAAGTTTTATCCGTGTCTTGTCGAAATCATTCGGAATACAATTGCTGTGGAACATAAGATTTCTTCCTGTAACGGATTTCTGATTTATTTCAATTTAAACACCCTGAAAAAAAAAAAAGAATTCCACAATATAAATACAAAAATTAACCAACTAAACTATAGAAAATGATGCCCCTTTGCATGACGCTCACTAAAAGAGTTCTCCCCTTTGTTCAGAAAAGAAAATAATTTTTGCTTTTCTTTCAACTTATTGCAAGACAAAATTTTTAACTAATGGTATACTTTTTTGCTTTTTTTTAATGCGAAATAATATCTCTCTTTCATTTCTTTGAATCAAGAAGCGTAGTACGCACGTATGTTAAATAATTATTGGGGGGGGGGGGGGGGGTTCGCAGCCCAAACTTAAAAATAGTGTGTACTTCGTTATGCCTATCTCATGACGCGTGTAGTTAGTGCCTAGAAAGTTCTGAATGTAATGAAAAAAAAAACAGTTCGTTGTTTTACAGTTGTAACGAAATTTTTGGATGCCTGAAAAGGCCAGTCTATCCATAGTTAAAGAAATAGCTTCGAATATTCATTGCGAAAATATAACGTGGCTAATGCAAACTCCTGACTTTTGTCTTTTAAATAAAAGTAATCGCTTGAAATCGGAATAAAAAGTTTTTATTACTATTTTTTAAGAAGATTTTTTTTCTTAGTTAAAAAGAACTTCCTTTTTTTTCTTCTGAAATTTACCCAGGAAAGAAAATCTTAAACCAATCCACAAGTGAATAAAAAAATCACATGAAGCGTCTTTTCTCGTTTAAAAAAATATATTTGATGTGTTTTTTTTCACCCTGTTTTTGTTAAAATCACAGTTTTGTAACATTTCTAAAATATTTTCCTTAAGGTTTAATTTAATTCCTTAAAAGCAGACTGAGACGTGAAAATGGTTTCAAACAAAACAATGTTTTTCATATATTTGAATTAAGATTGTAAGATTGAAATTGAGTCTAAGTTGTGCATAGATAGGGTTTATATTTACATACAGACTAATAGGGGGAGGGGACATACAGACTAATTATTTACTTAAGAAGAAAAAAAGTAAGAGAGCGGAAAAATTTTAGCTAAGTAAAAATACATGTTGTTTGCTCAAATTTTAAGAAGGAAGAAAAGAAATTTTGAAATAAAACTTGACTAGAAAAAAAAAAACCTTCTCCACTTTTTAAGTACCTATTTACATTCATGTTTAAATTACTTTTTTATTTATACATACACATAATTTCCTGTCGAAGAAAACCTGATAGACATCAGTTTTGAGCAGTAAGAGGATTAAAAAAAAAAAAAAAAAAAACGACGGAGGGAGTTGCATGAAGATGGCATTACCTTCTAAACCTTGATGCGGTTTGGCACAAAAAATTTGGCTCTAGGGATGATAATTGTAATACTTACATTTTCACTTAAGATAAAGTGAAATTCAAGTACTAAAACTGGCTAACAGCTTTTACGTAAAATTAGCAAATGGTTCTTCAGCCCTAAAAATTTTCATTTGGCAATTTTTTTTTTCGCAAATAAGCATATAATTTTCAAATATCCTGTAGTTTCTAGGAGAAAAAAGTTCTAAAAGCTGCCAGCAGTTAATGATAAAACGAAAGATGTCCACTCCAGAATCCAAGTCTTAACCCATTCTTTGCCCCGGCCGATACAGGATCGGCCGCGCAGTTTGTGTTAATACTGCCCCGGCCGATTCAGGCTCGTCGCAAGAAAATGGTTCCTAACTGCCTTCGACGAACCTGTGTCGTCACGGCGTTTCTAGCAGTTTTTGCCTCGGCCGAATATGTGTCGGCGATCCTTCCAGGGGCAGAACCCTGTTATTGCGCTTTTCTGTTGGGTTCTGGTGCTTTTAGGGGAGCGGTAATCAAGATCTTTTCCTTAGACAAAAGGGATGTAACTTATAGTATTTCACGAAACTTGTTGTAATTTATTTTATTTTACTAAGATTTATTTATTTATTTATTATTTATTTATTATTTACTAAGATTTAACCTTTCAAGTACTCCTGGATGGGACACGTACAATGCTTGAAATAATCAGGCATTATATTTTTATCTTTTCGTGGAAGCTTTGCTTCGTAGCATTCTGGCATTTGAACTCCTGATGAACAAGTGTGAAAATATTTCCTTACACATTTAGCAATATTTCTATGCCTGAATAAAGCAGAAAAAAAAAAAAAAAAACTGAATTTTTTTTTTCTTGTTATCAAAAATCCACCTTCTTACACAAGCAACCTTCACTAAATTGTTCAAAATCCTCAAATTTTATAATTTATTTTACACAACATTTTTTAAAAATTATCTTACACATCTTAATTTTGTACGAGTATGCTTTTTTTTAAATTATAATGTGTTTACTACGCTTTTTATTAATTTGTATACTATTATTATTTTTTATTATTTATTTATTTTTAAATCGTGATATTTTCAAACTTAAATTTTAACTTTTTATATTCACGGCATCCTTTGATTTATTTTTAGTGATGCAGTTTTGAATATTTTTAATTTCGCAAACAAAAATTATTACGACCGCATTGATTATACGTAATAGTTGACCATGCAAAACGTAAAATATATACTACAGTACAAATGAAATTATAATATCTTGAGTTCTTTTCGCTTTACTCAAACGAAACGAAACATTTTTTCTCCCTTTCTTTTTCAGATTTTGTTTATTGTTTTAAAATAGCTCCAATGTTTTAATTGCACATTCTTTTATGAGATTTAAAAAATAGAAATAAAATATTTGGTTTCGTTTCAATAATCAAGTTTCCTTAATTAGTAAATAATCCTATGAAACTAACTAAAATTTATCCAAATATGTTTTAAAATAAGAAAAACAATCCGACTCGATTTCAAGCAAGATTTTCTTTTTTTTTCTTCTGAAGAAATGTTCTCAAATATAAGCAGTAAAGCATGCTTTGAAATTCCTTTCTGATTCAAACTGTTTTGTTGTAAGAAAATAATGTGGAAGGGTTGACCGCAAGACACCAAGGGGGATATCTCCTTAGGGAATCCGCCCAGGCAGTCTCTGTTATTCCTCTCTCAGCTGGGGGTATTTAGTTGCATGCACAAAAGTATCCTTTAGGGAAATAGGGGATTAGCCGCAAGTTTTGATCTTTTGTAATCATTTATCTTTAAAATACTTCCCACGCTTGAGCAACTGATATCTGGCAGGACATCTGGACACTCAGAAGGGATTTAAAAGTCATCGCAATTGCGATAAAAGAACCGAAAAGCAAAGAGATGTCTCTTTGTTTATTGGTCGTTTTGAAGGGTCACAATGTATCAAAAGGCACCGAAGAATACTTTTTATCCGCTTAGAAAATCATTCCCACAGTTAAAGCGTTTTTGTCCATTCAAATGCTCCCCTTGCTCACAGGTTGGATCGATCAGTCAATTGTTTGAAGAATGTTTTGTTGAGCCCTTTTGAAAGGTGGTTCATCTTACATTTAACAGTTTTGATTTCTTAAGTGTATAAAAAGAAAAGAATGATATACTGAGATAAAAGTAAAAGGAAAAATAAATCAATAAAATAATTAGTGTTATAAAAATAATTGCTTTTCGTCCTATCCTCTATTGTTTATTATTTTTCCGTTAAGTACTGTGTAAATTTAATGAATATTTCAGCACATATTAGCAACCTTGTGTTTTATTGCACTATTTAATTCAGTGACAAAAAACTAATAAAGCGTAGCGATTTTCGAATGCAAGCTGAACAGCAAAAACAACATTAAAATTCCGAGAGCAAAATGGGGAAAAAAGCGTTATTACAACGTAGCAAAAAGCTACTCCGTTCGTTATCTGCGGCATGCGCGTTAAGGGGTTTCGGGCTGATCATTGAATGGGTTAAATATGAAACAAATAAATAGAGAAATAACAAAAAAAGCGAACTTGTATCGCGTTCAGCAGTAGCCAAAAGCGATTCACGTGAAATTCTACAGCCAGTTCAGAACTGATGGTATAGAACCTTGAAATGGAAAATTAGGTGATGACCTAAAACAGATTCGAGCTGCTCGTTTCCCAATATTGGATAGACGCAAAGAATTAGACCGAGACCGCAGGTTTAAATTTAGACAATGCTTTCAGAGTTTCTTCATCAACCATCTATAAATCAACATCTTGTATGTGGCGTTTGAAACATTTTGTTGCTATTATTGCAATCATGATTATTTCATTGCTATTGCAAAAATAAAATGTAAACTGAATATTGTAGTCAACTAAATTGCATGAAAGTGCTTTCTCAGCTTCAAGGTCGTTGAGTTCGTTATAGATTAATGGTTTCTTTTCTTTCTTTTCTTTTTTTGCAATTTCATCATGAGTCAATTACGTGGCATTACTTAAGTCTGGTTTGATCCAAAACGTTTCAAAATATTTCAATTGCTGCTGAACGGCAAAATTTTGATAAATTATTTTGATTTTTAATATTGCTAAGAATTGTCTTAATTACCTATAATACTATTGCAATTGTTTTTGTAGTACTATTTCAAGATATAAATGATGATTCTTATGCAATTCAATGCATGAAAAGTTATAGAACTTTTATCCCTTACTTTATAAAGATTTTAAAAGTGATATGTAATGAGAGGTGAAGAAATTTTTAAACAATGTAATAAAATAAAAACTTACAAATAATTTTTAATTTTTTTGAAAATAGTCAATTTTGTTTCAAAAATGTGAAAGAGCATTTATGCTATTACAAATGATGAAATACAATTTTAGCTCAAACAGGATGATGCAACTAAAAAAATTCCAACTTGATTTGGAAAAAAAAATGAGTTGGGGTAAAATTTATTCATTTACTTAATTATTATTATCTTATTTTTTAAAGTTTATCCAAAGAAAGATGGTAGGCACTCATTAACATTTCCCATATCATCTCGCTCATATAAATATTGCTGTTGGATATTATAAGTATAAACATTAATTAGTTGTGTAAACATTTATAATTATTATTTTTCTATTGTCCATTTATAAATTTATTTTTGATTAGTTCCTTGAAATTATTTATTTATTTATTTACTTTTTTTGTTACTTAATTGTTGGTTATGAATTTAGTATTACAGGTAATAAAAAGACACAAAATATTATAACTTAATTTAAAATTTAAGTTTAAAATTACTTAAGTTTAAAAAAAAAGACAGACGATAAAATAAAGGCTATGTCCGAGTAGAGCAACCAATTTTAAACTAATTTGAAATGAAATTCTAGATGGAAATGTTGTTTTAAGATTTGGACAGCAGCCAAAAAAATGTCTTTTAAAACAATTTTTAGAATTTTATTTGCTCACCCATATGCAAAATGGCGACAGGAAAGAAATAAAAATTCCTGAATAACGTTATGTTAGTTAGTTTTAATTAATATCTCCGCTAATTAAAGTCGTACAAATACGAGATTGGTCCTATTGTTTTCTTTGGAAAATTTCAAATTGATCGGTATCTCGTTCGACTCTCGATCCGCAGCGGTTTTCGAGAAGATCGATCTTCAGACAGACAGACGGACGCGAACAGATTTTAATATTATAGTGAACTAAAAAGTCGCCCGTCATGGTATGACGGGTGAAAATTGTATCTATATTTGAATGAAGTCATTGCCCATTTGGTGATATTTTGGTAGTTTTAAGTTTTAACCCTAACTCCAGTGGATCAATCCTTAACTCCAGTAGATAGCGATCGTTATTGACCATTTTTACGTTTCTTCATTTTCCTGAAATGACAGTCTTACCAGTAAAACAGTTAAGTGACCGGATCGAATCCAGCCTTGTCACAGTAAAAGCCTTTCCCTGCATGTTAAGCTCTATCAAATCATATTATCAAATTATCATGTCGTGGCGCGAGTTTCATTGTTGAAGCACGCGGGTTACTCTATTATCGGCTATTATTTATATGAGAATTGAACAATCACGATTGCTTAATTTTCTCATTTGACTGTCCTTGACGTTACGCTGATTTTATTCCCCCCCCCCCCCCCGCCTCCCTCTGCAGCATCAACGTCGACCGGCCCCTCCCGATGCTGCTGCTCTAGTGAAAACCGTCTCCAGGTTGCGTCTATATCCAACATACTCACGCATACATACACACACCCACACATACATACACACACACACACTCATGCCTGCACACACACACTCGTGCCTGCACACATACATTCACACACACACACACTCATGCCTGCACACACACACACTCGTGCCTGCACACATACATACACACACACACACTCATGCCTGCACACATACATACACATACACACACACTCATGCCTGCACAGAGACAAAAACACACACACACATACACACACACTCATGCCTGGACAGAGACACAAACACCCACGCATACATACACACACGCATACATGCACATACCTATATACACATATCCACACACTCATGCCTCAACACAAACATACACGCCTACATACACACACACACACTCGTGATTGCGGAAAAATAATTTGAATTTAAAAAGCCAAAATTAAAAATTATTTATCTTTTCATTTATTAATTTATTTTGATGTTGAAATTTTTTTTCTTTAAGTTAACATTTTGTCGTTTTTTTTTATGTATTTTGAAAGTACATTAATTGTTTTTGGCAACAGGGAAAAAGCAAGCAATTTTTTTTGATATGATATATTTATTTTAACGAGCTTATTAATTTTATTTATTTACTAGTGGTATCCACGCGGCTTTGCCCGTAATAGAAAAAGTATAATGTCTTTTAGTTCGCCTGTAGATTTACAAATTATGTAAGGTGAATTGGCTTGTACCAATGTTAAGGTTCTACGTTATGTAATTTCGTATCTCGTCAATTGGCTTGTGCCCATGTTACGGTTCCACGTTATGATAATTTCGTAATTTAATCGCCCATCTTATGATAATTTTGTTCTTAAAATTGGAATAGAAAAAGAATTACATCGAATTTTCGAAAAATCGCTTTGAGGTGCACATCCCCATGCTACAAACTAACTTTGTGCCAAATTTAATTAATATCGGTTTCAGCTTTATTATTAGTAAAGATTTATTTATTTATTTATTTATTTATTGAAAGCTGTTAAAGACTTTTTTAATGGAAAAAAGTGTATTAGCTGTTCTGTGCTGGTATTTTATTTGTTCGTTTATTTATTTTATATATTTTTTACGCATCTTATATTTAGATGAGTGAGGCATATTTTATTCCTGGAAATCAGCTTAAATTGTTAAAAAATAATGTTTGAAATCTGCCCCCCATCAGGGACACATGTGAACAATTGAAAACATTAAAAAAAAAATACTGTTAAATAAAAAATATAAAAAAATTTTCAAAGGAAATCCAAAAATCCATAACACAAAGAAAAGACTATTTTATCATGGGGACTCTTTTGCTTTGAGATAGAGATAATATGTTTTTTTTTTTGCAAAAAAAGAGAAATGAAACAAAATTTTCCTCCGGATATTTTTTGAAATTTTAGGCTTGAAAATGAGATTGCAGCCCATCGTTTGTAGCTTCAGAGAATTTTGAAAACCAATGTTTCGAAAATGCAGTTACAGGCCACATTTGGTGCCACTAAGGAAAGAAATGATTTCAACTACAGTTTCTCTTCGCTCTTCATCGCTTTGTTTTTCCAAAAACATTTAAAAGTTGTATTTTTCGATAGAAATATTTCAGATTTATTTCTTTATATTTTTAATTAAATAAATACAATAAATCTCTAGATAAAGTTTTGTTTTTATTCCTCTTACAGCTCATGTGTTTTTCTCTACTTTTCTGTGATTTTCGATGTACTATTATTAAAAAGAGAGAGAGAGAGATATAAATATGCTAGAAGCTCCTATTAAGCCATTATAATCATTTATCCGTTTTTTTCAAACATGTCTTGCCATTGGTTTCTACATCGTACTGAATACTTTAAAAATGTTTGAAACCTACATTTCGGCCGTCTTTATTAAAGTCTTTCCATCGGCCATCGGGTCTGGCTATCGACCATTTGAAACAAAAAATAATCAGCCATCGGTCATCGACCGACTTTGAACAATCGCCAAAAATTGCCATCGGTCGAGCCCTAAAGACTGGTGTAACGTTAGGAGTGTACACCAGCTTTATCAGTTTAGTTACTCCATTGCTTTGGAGACAGCTAAGCTGCCACCGCTTTTACAGAGCAGGGTTACACATTTTTTTACAATGCTGTTTTTCCGTAAAACTTTAGCTTATCGATGCGTTGCTTAAATAGTCTTTTATGTTCTAAATTTTTTTTCCGTAGAATGATAAGAATTTTGATTTTCAACCGATCGGAATGACGGTTGAGAAGATTGCTAAGCATATTGCCTTTAAAGTGTCATCTTGGAAAAGCATGGGGCATCCAAATGTGATACATTTTCCTAAAATTTTTCTGAAAACTAGACAGAGGAAAAATTTGAATATTATGCTATGCAATTGTTAAATTTAATTTTGTTTTCTCTATTGTGAATCTATCAAATACAGTAATATGCTAACAGAAAGAAGAACGAAGCATCCAAATATTTATTTGGTTGAAAATTTGACCAATGTTACTTCCCTGTGTTACATTTTTAAACGAACTCTTCTTAAAATGATTCTCCAACTGTATTATTCATCGCGCCAAAAGTTTGAATGATCACAATTCAAAATTTGGATTTCCACACGAATGAAAAAAGTTAGATTTTACCAAAATCAATTGAAAATTGCTTTCTAAAGTTTAAGAACATTCACTATATACGTATACACAAAGTGGAACGAAAAAGAGGATGTTCAAAGGAGCGAAACAGCTAGGGGAGGAAAAGTTGCGTTCCCATAGGACTAAGAAAGTTTAAGAATTTTATCACGATAAGATAATATCTTAACGTGCATTATCAGCTTTTATATTTTACAACGTAGTCACAGAAACTCAGATTGTTGAATATCATGAATGGTAATTACTTCCATTCCATTTCATACATTAATTGCAGTTTATTTTAGTCATTTCGATAAGGAGTATTTTTACCCAATTAAACTCAACTTGATTTTGGTAATTTTTCTATGAAAATTAAGTTTTGTATTTATTTTCAAAGCAAAAACATAATTTAAACCAGTTTTGACAACTTCTTTCCGTTCATCCTACTACAAAGTTTATGGGGGGTTGATCAAGGCGAAAAAATACAAGAGACATAATCTATAGTATAAAAGGAGAAATATTGAAGAATTAAAAATTAAGAGTTGTGTGAGAGCCTCAACAGCCTGTTTCTTGAAGAAATAAAAACTATGCTTGCTTGAGTTTTGAAATTTAATTTTTACTACTCTTGGAAAGTAGTCATCATTGTAGTGTCATAAATTGGGATCAGAAGCAACAAAACTCCGCAGTATCGTTAACATAATATACTGTACTAAGGGAAAAAATAAAGTTATTGTGACACAGAAAAGTTGCTGTCAAAGAAATCAAACAAGCACTTTTCTTCAAATATACTTCCGTATTTTGAAACTTTATTTTGCCTTTTAACTAAGTGATTCACTTAACGATTTAAATAAGATTGATGTATTTCCAAACAGTGTATGGATGAGAAATTTGTTATGTCAACTTTTTCTTCTTTTTCTTTGCAGAGCAAATAAGGAAATTCATTTTCTTTCCTCCTACAAAATACGCAATTACGCTTTGTCTTGTTTTATATAGCTCAAGCTGCATTAAAAATGCCTTGGAAAAAATAATTCAAACAATTCATCTCCTGAATCAAATAATTATGCATGATGAACACTTTACCAATACAATCAGGTTAATAGCTTTAAATTAATAAACAGTGTTGCTTATTATTTCTTGATATAGCTATTAACAATAGAGCCTGTGCTTCTCCAGAAATATAAAGATTCGTTAATGCTATAATATAAGCATAATTAATTCCGTCTTTAATCTTAATTGTATCTGAATGCAACTTGAATATACGTATATACATAACATGGCAATGTTTTTAACTGAAGATCTGCAAAGCGACTCGTATGCAATATGCGATGCTTCCAAAATTTAAAAGAATTTTTTTTTACAACGCGAACACTTTTTCGGACATGGGTCTCATAGGAGTAAAGACAATAATATGGTTTTACGCCAGAAAATGAGTGATAAAATTAAGAAAAAAATAATTACAAAATGTTTTTGATGATTTTTTTTCGAAGGGCGGGAGAGGGGTACCCCATATGTCTCCTTTCTTGTTACAAATGTTCATGCTGTTTCCAATCCCTCGGAAAAATGTAAAAGTTATTTCAATGTTCTCTTCCCCTCGAAATAGAAATAATGGCTATGAAATTCTCGAAAACTGAAAAAAGAAGGAGTTAGTGATAGGGCAAACCGGTGGTCATATTAGGATTCAGGGGGTCATTTTACGTAAGAATCATCAAGAATACTGTCAGATTTTTTTGAAGGTTTCCTTTTTTTCTTCTTTTCATTGTCATTAGGATTAAGTTCGAAAACTTACTGATTCTCTGCACGAAGGAATTCCAAAATGAGCTTTTCATTATTAATCACAAAATAGAGAAATTCTAGAAACATTGCCACGAAAATAAAAGCAATAGAAAAGCAGTGTGATAAGGTTTTTACAGGGTAATGACACATAAAAACATACAATTTTAACTAATTTCTATTACGATGCTCAAAAAAGAGATTTGTCTACAATTATTCATAAAAGGCGGAAAGAAAGATAGTTTAGTTACATTATAGCTATCGAATTTTCCTCAAATATTTCCACATACAGCATTTTTGTTTTATGCGCTTTGCAATAGCAAGAATGTATTTGCAATTAATGAATTATTTCAAAAATAAGGTTAAACTGTAGGGCTGAATGAAAAATTAGAGTTTTTTAGAGCTATTTTCTATTAATAACAAACTGTATTTAATGTCAAATGTAGTTCATTGTACACGCAGCCTCCATCGCTAGATGAAACTACATAGTGAAATTAACCAAAATACACCCAAATAAATGATTAAAAATTCACTAAAAAAGTATGATTGTAAGAGATATTACACTGAAGTGACAAAAGTCATGGGATACGTCTCAATATCGTGTAGGTCCTCCTTTCGCCCGGTGAAGTGCAGCAACTCGACGTGGCATGGACTCAACAAGTTGTTGGAAGTCTTCTGCAGGAATATTGAGCCATGCTGTCTCTATAGACGTCCATAATTGAGAAAGTGTTGATGGTGCAGGATTTTGGGCACGAACAGACCTCTCGATGATGTCCCATAAATGCTCGATGGGATTCATGTCGGGCGATCTAGGTGGCCAAATCATTCGCTGGAATTGTCCAGAATGTTCTTCAAACCAATCGCGAACAGTTGTGGACCGGTGACATGGTGCATTGTCATCCATAAAAATCCCATCGTTGTTGGGGTACACTGTAAAAAAACTGTAAATTTTGAAGAAGTTATCCGTATTGTTTACAGAAAAAACTGTTCGTAATAAAATACAGGATTTCTCTGTTTTTTTGAATCTGTAACCGGTTATACTTTGTTTTTCTTCGAATCTTCGAAATTTCGCCCGCGTGTTTGGGATTTTGGTTCTCGTGCTCGAGTTTTTGATCTTATATTTATTTAAAGCGAGTAAGTCTTAAATCGTTTGCAACTTCCATTTCATTGCATCCTAATCAATATTTTATTATTATGTTTTTTTGTCATCTGTTACAGAGGCATATTCGGAAATTTACCTTCGTATACATGTATTTCGTAGTAGTATAATAAATATTGAAATGGATTTATGAAAGTATAGTTTCATTTTTTAATCTTCATAAAATAATAAATCAGCTTGAACAAATAATAAAAATACGGAAGATTTCTGTAAAATAAACGGAAGAAAACTGGCGTCCTGGCTGACAGTTTTTTTCTGTCAATTTTACAGATTTTTTTTACAGTGTACATGAAGTCCATGAATGGCTGCAAGTGATTTCCAAGTAGCTGAACATAAGCATTTCCAGTCACTGTTTGGTTCAGTCGCACCAGAGGACCAAGTCCATGCCATGTAAAAACAGCTCACACCATTATGCTGCCACCACCAGCTTGAACAGTGCCTTGTTGACAATTTGGGTCCATGGCTTCATGGGGTCTGCGCCACACTCGAACCCTACCATCAGCTCTTAGCAACTGAAATCGTGACTCATCGGACCAGGCCACGGTTTTCCATTCATCTAGGGACCAACCGATATGCTCACGTGACCACGAGAGTCGCTGAAAGCGATGTCGTGCTGTCAGTAAAGGCACTCGAGTCGGTCTTCTGCTGGCATAGCCCAAGGAAGACAAATTTCGCCGCACAGTCCTACCGGACACGTCCCTCGTACGTCCCACATTGATTTCTGCGGTTATTTGACGCAGTGTTGCTTGTCTGTTAGCATTCACAACTCTACGCAGACGTCGCGGTGGGATGTTATGCCTGAAATTCGATACTCTCGGCACACTCTTGACACAGCGGACCTGGGAATGTTGAATTCCCTAACGATATCCGAAATGGCATGACCCATGCGTCTAGCTCCAACTAACATTCCGCGTTCAAAATCTGTTAATTCCCGTCTTGCGGTCATAATCACGTCAAAATCTCTTCACATGAGCAACTTGAACACAAATGAAAGCTCTGCGAAAGCACTGCGCATTTATACCTGTTCTACACGATGCTACTGCCATCTGTATATTTGCATATTGCTATCCCATGAATTTTGTCACTTCAGTGTATTTCTATACACCGTACAGGAATAAATAATAACGTAATGGATACTTTAAGTTAATTTTTTTTAAAGAGATTGTGTACCTGAGTAGAAAACCTTTAAAAAATTCAATTACTGTATTCATTCCGTTTCGCACATCACCATTTATGGTTTTATATAGTATATAGGGGTCGTTTATATAGTATATAGTTCACATATGACGTCACGCTTTGAGGGGGTAGGATTCTGTGAAACCGTGAGTTTTTATGACACAGAGTAGGGGGGTAGGGAGGTTAAAAGAAATACATCACACAATGTACTATATTATAATGTATTTACAAGAAGTTCCGTCTAGAACTAAACGAGCCTACTTTCCCGTATACCAATATCGACTTTCTAGTATCTGATCAATATTCTCAAAATTAGCTAAAATCGCAAATTATTTCAAACATAATTTTTTGATATTTTAAGCTGATTTCTAGAAAACAAATATGCCTCTTTCATCTAAAGAATTAGATGCGAAAAACTAACTAAACAAACAAATAAAGTAGCAGCTCCTTTCAAGCAAAGCAGCTAACACATTTTTTTCCATTAAAAAAAATCTATAACCTCTTTCCAAAAAAAAAGAATTAAAATGAAAAGCTTGTTAAAATAAATACATCATATCAAAAAAAAAAGTTATTTTCACTGTTGCCAAAGAAAAAAAGAAAAAAAAAAGAAAGAAATCGCTTGCGCAAGTCTTTATGCAGAAACATAAAGTACTCCGAGTTTCTCAGCCTAAAACTGAATTCAAATTTTAGAGTGAAAATAAAAACTAATCATATTAAAAATATTTTTCCACTGTAGAAACCATGGCTGTGGCATCGGATTCGGAGTTATTCTAATTTTGGGACAAAAGAGTCAGATTCGAGAGCCGAAAGTTTTTAATTCAGACTTGGAGTTGGAATCGGTCATGAAGTCCGCAACTCTGTCAAAGTTTGCGATGTCGGAGTCGAAGTGGGTCGTTTTTCCTCCGTGTATAAATTTTTGCTAAAGCTACGAAATCAGAGTCGAAGTCGGCGAGTCGGAGTCGACTAATTTTTAAATGCAGCAGTCGGAAACAAAATCAACTGTCCACAAATTCTCGGAGTCGGAGTCGGGAGTAGGTTGTTAAGAGCTATTTCCAAAAAAATTTGTTTGAAGTAAATCCGCCTTTAAGTTCGGAATCTACATTGACTTTTATTTTCCCCGTAGGCGCTAATATTAAGAGATTTGAACTGTTCAAAATTGAACAGAAAATTGTTCAAACCAAAAAGATATTTTCTATACGGGGGTGTTCTTCATCAAAAGAAGCCGCTTCGTCTCTAGGTTCAAGATTCCTTAAATTTCCCCGTAGGAGCTTTTTTTTTTTTTTTTGAAATGTTCAAAATTGAATGAAAGATTGTTCATATCAAAAAATGAAAATGTGGGAATGAGGTGTTTTTGCCGAGTTCTTTCGAACAGAAAAAAAAAATAAAAATGTTCTAATCGGGCTATTCATTCAAAAGTTATTGGGGGGGGGGGGGGCTGACAGACAGACCGACAAACATGCAGACATTTTCCCCCATCTCAATACCCTACTTTCCAAATTTTAATTTTTCGACATTTATTTAATTATTTTACTTATTTTTGACTTTTTTTTGCTATATTTTTAAGATGCATTCAGCCTTCTTTCATGCTTTTTTTTTTCTACTTTCTCTGACTTATACTTGGAAAGTAGGCTAAAAATTGTACTTGCATGATGACTTGTTAAAATAGGCGAGACTGGATCAAATATGTTGAAAAAAATGGTATCATCATTAAAGAACAGCCCCATGTGAGAAGGGAATACGAATGTAATTGTAAACTTTTTTTTTAAATGTTGCAATTTCATTATGTGTTTTCAGTCATTATTGAAACCTACATTGATTTTGTAAACATAAAAACACCATATTAACAAAATTGCCTTAAACTGTAAATAATTTATTCCACAAGTAAAATTTCTGTGGTTAGAATGAGAGAAGAGAATCCCAAACTAGTTTCGAGTAATTGAGGGTTTTGGAAATTATGTGCGTCTGCATAGTTTGAGTTACGATGTGATTTGTGTTGAAAACGTGTTTGATCTTATTTTGAGAACTTGTATTTAGTAGATAATACTAAAATTTGTGAATTGAGAAAATTGCTTTAGTAGTATTAGAAACAGTACTTATTGGGGATTACAGCGATGTATTTACATGCACGATTGGGAAACTTGTTGACAAGGTATAAATAAAAGAATATTAAATGGCGTGTTTTCCTTTTTGGACCGAAATTTTTTTCCTATATCGGATCGGTGGTCCAATTTAAGAATATGTAATCAAGCAAGTCTTTTTACTTGTGATGTTATAAAATAAGTGATTGATGTAACTTAATAACGTAGTTAAAATTATTTTAAGCATATTTTAACACAAATTTAGGACATTAATTTTGACTTTTTGCTTTTTTTCAAGCACACTTTCTAGAAGCTGTCACCCACAAAACGAGGTGTTTATCCAAAAAGCTTAAATTTCAGTTTTATTAAATATTGTTTTTTAGTTTGACTGAAAATTGTGCTGGTTCACGTTACTTGTTGACTGGTGTTTTTTTTTAACTACAAGGACCGGTAGACCAGTTTAAGAACAAGAACTTTTTTATTGAAAATAATTTAGTGGGGACATTTAAATGAGAATTTAGGATTACTTAAAATATAAATTAAGGCTTATTAAAGCATTCACACTGGTTTTTATTAAGAAAGTTGCTTAGAAGCTCCAACCTCATAAAATAAAAGTCTTTTTCTCCTTTTCCTTTTAGCCAGACGCTTAAATTTCAGTTTTGTTAGATAAATTCCTTATTATCATTATTTTCTTTAATTTGACTGAAATTTGTGCTTGTTAACCCTTTTTTTATTAGCTGATTTCTTTATTAATTACAAGTTACGTTAATTTTTATCATTCTTGGTTTTAGAAGTTGTTTAAAAGGGGAAATGTGATTCGGAGGTGGGAAAAATAATGGAAAGAGCTTTAGCTGTTTGTAGGGGCCATGCTATAACTTGGGGGTAACGCTGTAAACTTGGCTAACGATAACGGTGTAGTAATGCTTCCTCTTCCAGCACACACTAAGCATCGTCTACAGCCTTTATACGTGGCCTTTTTCAAGTCTCTGTTCTCATATTTCAATCGAACCTGTCGATGCGAGAACATTCAATAAGGACCATTACCCAAATTAAAATAAGAGAACTGTTAGGTAAGCGAGGCCTGGCCAACATTCTGTGAATTGATTCTCAAGAACAGGACTTTGACGTGTTAATACAATTGTGTTTAAGGACATCGAATTTACAGCAATCGATTCAAAAGATTGCAGTCCAGATGAGACTACCAAAGTAAACATGCTACATGTTCAGTGTCATCTGTTCAAGATGCACAAGAACAATGTACGGATAAAATTAATACAAGCAACGAGAAATCAGAGTTTAGTTCTTATCAAGTAATGATCGATGGATTTCGAAGAGGTTCTGCTCGAATCCAACCCTATTGCTGTTTTGGAGGGTTTGAAACCGCACGAGTTCATGGACTTGGTTAGATGTTTCTGTCTACCAAGTGGAATAAGCAGCAACAACAACAACAAGTTATGATCGTCGGTTCTACTTATGATTTTTTTAAGGTGGCACACATATTACTTTTGCGTAAAAAATGGAAGGCAGAAGAAGGAAACCTACTTTGGCAAACATTCTAAAATGATTCCACAGAAAAGGGGTACAGAACAGAAAAAGTCGCAAAAGAAGGAGCAAAAAATAGCAAAAAACAACTGGTAGTGCAATATTTGCCATAGAGATGAAGTTTAAAGCGTGATTTAGTGTATGAAATGCCATATCAGTTGGTTCATCAACATTGCGCCAAGTTAGCTCAAAGCAAAGGAAATTCTGTTGCAAAAGCTGTAAATAAAAAAAGAACTGTACAGTTCAAATGCAGGTTATTATTTCAATTACTATTACGGTTCAATTTAGGAAGCGCATGGTTCAATATAGGCGCATATATTTCTTAATTGCACGTTTGCAACTTTGTGAAAAATAATTTAAAAAGGCATATTGTCATATTTACAGGAAATAAAAGTGCCGTTGGCGGTTCCTAATTAAATTTGGCTTCAGATGCCCTAGCTTTTTAATTTTTGTTTTGCTTCATATTTAGCTACATGGACCTCTTGTTCTTAGGGGGTCAAATATAGGTGGTCTTCCCCTACTCAATAACATTCGAAACTATTTGGCTTATACTTTTTCCCTTTTAATTTGTTCGGTTTTTACGCTGTCGGGTTTTTTGTTTTTATTTAATATTTTTTTTGTATACGTAACTCTTAATCAAAAGTAACTTTAAGAGATTCACACCATTGTCATTAAACCTTCACGATGCTTTTTCTGGAAGAAAGTTAAACACGTAATTACAAGAACTGCTATTTGTGCGTGATACTTCTACAGAAAAGTTCGGCTGTTTTTCCAATCAGCGTTGTGCAAACTGATTGACACCACTGTTATTCTCACCTGAACAAAAGTTTAGGTTCGTGGATAAATTTTGTGCGTCTCTACTTGACAATATTGTTTTGGGCAACTGGTACAGTCAACAGAGAACCCAATCAACAAACACCCAATTCATGTTTAGCTCAATTAGTAAAAATTTAGACGTGTACCATTATAATCCGAAATCGTCCAGTCATCTCAAACAATGACAGCTTCACCAGGTTTTAAGATAGCCTACCCTTTCGCTTTGCACCATTTCAGTGAAACATGAAAATGAGACATTTTTAGCAAGCGAAGCAATTTTTCCATCATACTTTTAGGGTTAAGATGCATAACGAAGAGGAAGATAATTAGTTTTGCAGCGCAGAACATCTAAAAGTGGCATCCGTTTGTTTATCGAAAAGAGTCAAACAACAGCGAAGAAGGAAGAATCTCTTCACAGCGGGGTGTCTTAAGTTCATGGGCATGCTTGAAGTTGAGGTCAAACATAACGGGGATTTGGAACACTGGTTAAATGGAGATTTCACAGAAGGAACTTCGAATTAAGTTTTCCTCACGCAGTGCGCTGGAATCAAATAGAGGTGACACCTTTAAGAAATATTTATTCTTCGATTTGAATGGTAGCAGAGGAAGATATAAGTATTTACTTTTCGTTATGATGGTGGGGAAATATTATCGAATGGTTGTGATTGTCGCATTTTTTTTTTTTTTTTCGCATTTCTTTGCATTTATTTATTTGTATTTTAAATTGATGTGCTAATAAATATTTCAGTCTTAACGAGCTAAAATAAATGTTTGTTTTTCTGCCAGGTATGATTTTTTTTAAAGATTTAAGCAGTCAAAATTGAAAAACAATTAACAAAAACTCTACTTGTTTCTACTCTTTTCGCATTTTTTGTAGCTATTCATTTTGTTTTTAGGTTGATGTGCTAATAAATATTTCAGTATCAAAGAGCTAAAATAAATGTTTTTTTTTCCAGATATAATTTAAAAAAAAATTTAAACAGTAGAAATTAAAAAATAATTAAAGTACATTCCAATGTATCTTTTGTTTTTGTAAATTGAATGTGATGTCAAAAACCATTGATTTTGTTTTAAGAAATATAGGTTTAAAAATTTAAGCGTACGAAATTGGAATGACGGTATTGCGTTACAGTTTTGTCTTCTCAAACTGTCATAAAAATGGTTGCTGACTCTGAGAGGATATTTTTCACTATTAAAGTGAGACTTTACTTTAGTAAATTATAATTGATCTGGTATAAAGCAGCGAAAGTACGTTATGGAAAAATATCCGAGTGAAAACTCAGGCACCACGTTAGTGAATATTAAAATTTGACTTAATTTAATGGACTGTACGGGTAATATTCGTAGAGTGCATGAATTGGGTGGAAAAAATCGCAAATAATTAGAAACATCCCACCAAACAAAAACAAAGTTAAATGCTACACAGCAAGAACATTCGCATTGATTCCCCCATTTCTAGTGATAAACATAACGTAAATATAATAAAATACAGGCGCTGTGGCATACTTTAATCCTTTTTCAGTGCATCAAGGATAAGATCTTTTTTGTATGACATATTGAAAAAGACTGAAAGCAAAAAAGAGATATTTTTCTCCTTTTTTTGCAATCCAAAATTTATCGTTATTTTCAGATAAAAATCTATGATTTGTCAAACAATTAACTTTTCTTCAAACTCAGATTGAAAAAAGCATTTGTTGGTTAAGTTTGTTAAAGCACAGTGGTCGGCAATATTTAGAAGCTAAAAAAACTGTCATCACTGAAAGGTAACAGTTTATAGTTTAATAAAAGATTTAAACATATTTTATAGAATAAGCAATACATCATCATCTCTACATTTAAGTAGATAATATATCAATGAGTATTTCACATGTAAGTACTAAGTGTTTAAAATCTTTGAAAAAACAATTCTTCAAGTTCTTAAAGTATTATAATATTTGGTGGTAAATTTGTTGATTTTAATTTTAAGCAGTGATCTCCGATCTGTTTAATTTGGCATTATAAAAAACAATTCGTCTGTAATTCGTTTAGTTTAGAATTTTTGTGAAAACAAATTGAATTTTTTCTCTTTATAACAACAATATCAATTTCTGTAGTAAGAGGCATTCATTTTGAATTCCAAAAATCTATGTTAACTAATCTAACAGTTGCATTTTAAAAGATGCTGTTTCAATTTTGAACATAAAATACCTCGTCTCGGTTACTTTTATTTAACGAGGATCTACAATAAGTTGTTCCGTACACCGGTTGTTTATTATTGATATGAATTCTTTATAAAATTATTCTTTTTTAAAAGTTTAGTTCCTATTTAAACTTCCGCTTGTAAAAATGTTTATAATTTTTAACATTGGTTTTGTTTCGATAAAGGGACAAACTTGAAAAATGCAACAAGATCTAATTTCTACATATATTAATCTGAAAAACTATTTTTCTTTCGAATGAAATGATATTGTGAAAACACAAAAGTTCTTTTACCTTGATCCAGATGAGCGTTGTGCCTTTCACTATAAAATGCAATTTTCTTAGCATAGATCTTCGTTTAATTTTGAGTGTTGTCTGTTTTCGTCAAAAAGGAATTGTTTAATTTTTTTTAAATTTGAAGCAAATCATTTTACTCTGTTGAATTTTGAAAGTCATTATGCGCGTTGTTGAAAAACAGATTTGTAAATTTGACGCATTTCTTTGGGTTCAGAGTCAGTCTTTATACTGATACTGTGATAGTTTTTAATTGGTGCTTAATAATTTGTTTATTTTCTGCTTGTACGATTAAATATTGGGAAGAAATTGCTTGGATTTATGTAGTTCTCATATAAAAGATTCCTTTTTCTTTTCTTTTTGGGGGGAGGGGGATGGAAGGGGGGAGAGGAAGAAATTGAAATGCACGTGCTAACTCTGCTTAACCAATTAATCATCTGTTGGAAGGCATAAAAATTACATGCGTAGCGGGGAAGAGGTCTGAAGTACGGCTTCCGCGAAGAGTAGAACGTATGCCGGAAAGACAGTTTTACAGAGATTGTAAACTGGAAATGCCACTTACGATGTAACTGAAGGGGATTTTGCGGGAACCTCGCAATCAATCATGAATATGACAGCAGATTTGAAATTTCATTTTTGGCTCCACATTTGTTGAGGTATCACCAAATAGTTGAAAAATCTGTTACTAAACCAAGTTTCATATAATCATAAGAATATTTAACGTGTTTGCTTTGTTTGACTTTCCTCTTTTAAATTCGCAAAATTTAGTGATAATTTAAAATCGTGTTTTAGAGTGAAGAAAATAAATAAACTACTTTGTGTAATGTTCATGCAACTTGATGCTTATTGACGAGAATATTTTTTTTTTAAATTCACCTTTCATCATAAATAATTCGTTATTCTTTTTTTTTCCGTCATACTTTCGTTTATTTCATGAGGTGTTGTTCTTTAAAACCATTCGATTTTGTAACAGGGATAGGAGACTTTTAAGAAATAATTTTGTGTCTTCGTAGTGTCAAAGTTCCTCTCTTACTTGTTGAAATTGGCCAACTAATGTTGGCCAATTTTAACTTGATATATTTCAGTGAACGGCACCGTCATGTTTTGTTTTTCTCAGAAATATTTCGTCACTTTGCATGGGATGGAGACTATAAAGATCTTAATGCATAAATGGTATATGTTTCACTTTTTTGATGAAACTGGCCAAATCTTGCAGTATTATATTTTATCTTGCGTCTCAAAACAGCTTTTTCTACAGGGTCAATTATTAAAATTGTATGCAATTATAGATTTTGGTCACTCTAGGGGATTTTCTGACTTTTTATCGCTTTTTGAAATAAATAATTCTTATATTTAAAAAAAATGTTCTTTATTTACTACAGTTAAAAATATTTTTGGTACATAAATAAAAAACAAAAACTCTTCTCGCAAATTTAATCACTGAATTTCAAATAAAATACATTATTGACAGAATAATATACATTTATTTGATCCCTCTTTTGTATTATTTTTTAAACAGACACACGTTACACGTGTCTTGGTTGCAGGTATAAAAGTATGTAAATTACTTTTAACATTCTGTTAAAAGCCCATAAATGTTACTTGTTTTCAACTTTTTGACCCCTTCCTCCTTTCCCCCAAAGTGTCACACTACATCTCCCCCCTTCCTCGCAATTTTTCCACTCCGTTTTTCAAAAGCATATAGTGATAAAAAAAGCGCGATATCGTGCTATTTGTTACCCCTCCCCCTCCTTTGTCGCAATCTGCCACGATTTCATGAACTCTCTTCCCCCAAGTGTGCCATCATTTGTGGACAACACCTAACCAGTTTGAAAATTGAAATAAACTAAGTCAGGACGAATTGTTCAAATACAAACATACTGTCAAAATTATGGATTAAGTGATAAGCAAAAGCAAATTTTTTGATGATGTAACTTGAACAAAAGTTATTCAGAAGCTTTCAACTGTGAGACATGTTAAGGTTTTTGTAATTGTAATAATCTTTAGATTTCGTGAAACTTTTCGCTGGAAAAATTTCTTTAAGACAGATAAAGCAAAACCTGTCATACTCTTTTTATGAGTTTTCTTCTTCTTTTTTAATTCTCTGATATTTGTTTCAAATTAAATTTGCTTTTGGTTTAAAATTCTGTGTTATTGATTTCTCTGACAAGAAAAAAAAAAAAAAAGGAAAAAATAAATAAAATAAAAAGAGAGGAAAAAAAATGTGCAAACACCATGGATTTTGCTAGTGCACAAAAGATAAATAAATAAATAATTGCGTATTGTTTAATTGAATTGAAGGTTAAATTGGTTTAATGAAAGTGAAAAAAATAGCTAATTCTGATATGATAAATAATTATGTACGTAGGTCAGTCAGAAAGTTAGTTGCACAAATTCGTAAGTATCTTCCGTTTAAGACTATATTGATGACCACCATTGAAAAAGTTCACTAAATCACCTATTGAAAAAGTTCAGATTAGCTCTAGTTTTCAAGATACAGAGCCAACTAGGGTAGTGAAATCTCACTAATGCTCTTTTTTCGTGGCAGATAGATGCACCTCCCTATGGGACTGACTGTCTTTTTAACTTCGACCACTGTTTGGGATAGAACATCTCACTACATAAACCGAAATGGACTCAGGAAGTTTAAATTCTGGGAAGATAAATGCCCAAAATGAGGCTTCAGTAGTTTTACTCACTTCTGCTTAAAACCCATGCTCATTTTGCAATGAACACTGAAGGACTTTGTGAAAGCTGTGAACAAATATGGTTTTCCAATACCTTAGAGGGAAGTTTCCAAGATATATTGAAGCTAAGGTTAAGGACTTTTGCAACTTTGTCAAAATAATTTTTAAAAAAATGAAGTCATATTTACAGAAAATATAAGCATCCATGGAGGTTCCTAATTAAATTTACCTTCAGATGCCCTTTATTTTATTTTTGTTTTGGTTCACATTTAGCGACAAGAGACCTCTTGTTCTTATTGGGTCCAATATAGGTGGTCTTTTCCTACGCGCAATTGTGAAAATCACTGTTTTTGAAAATAAATTTAAGAGAAAAAAAATAAAACACCAAGAATTTTTTTTAGGATGTATTACAAGTATTTATAAGCGGCTGAGAAGACGAGAACTAAAAACAGTTGATCAAAAAATCCCTACGGAAATTTTGAGACCCATTGATAAATAATATGTCTCTGAAAGTATATTTTTTCAATTCCTCCAGGATATTTTGCTTAAAAACTGTAAAGTTATGAGCGATGGGTATGAGGAAAGGTTTCGCAAAGATGTCTTTATAATGGAAAGCAGATATCAGCGTCATTGGGCTGAGTTAATAACCTAATGCTGCTGAACTATTACAAGAGTTCCTTCTTTGACGTACAAAAAGCTATTGAATGTGAAGCGTTTACAGCAATAGGCCAAAAGCAATCACTGCTTTCCGAAAAATAAACATTGTTTAATAATACAGGACCTATTTAATAACATTTACTGCGCAAGATTATTTTCCTTTTTAATCTTACCTTCAAATCCATGTGTGGTTATTGTGCATTTTTCTAAAGTAATTTCCAAAGTAAGCTTTTGTGTATCTTGAAAACAAGAGCTAATAACAAAAATCCACTATCATATTCGTTTTTTTCCACCCAAAATTAATAGGAATTGACTATTCAAAAAAAGGATGCAGACAAAAAGTTTTTTTTTTTTTTTTTTTTTTGTTGACTAGTGTAATCAGTCGCAAACATGTCTCGACAGCTGCACGTAGCATCCAAATTGGAAACGCGTGCAGTGATTCGTTTTCTTGTGGTCAAAAAGGTTAAACTGCACTGAAATTTATGGGCAATTGCATGAAATGTATGGTGAAAATGCAATGTCACGTTAAGCTGTCGCGAAATGGTGCAACAGGTATGAGAATGTCCGTAGAAATATTGACGACACTGAGCGCGAGGGAAGACAAAATCTACACTCTTAATTCAAAAGAACGAAAAAATAACTCTTAAAAAGAGTGAAATCTATTGCGGGTGCATTCATTTTTTTTGAGTGCTAGCTTTATCGAAAAAGGACGCTTTACGAAAAAAACCAAGACTAAAACTTTTCCTTATTGGCGTGAAATTCGGAAACACTCTTTTAAAGAGCGAAGAATAAAAACATTCTTTAAAAGAAGGACTCTAAAGCACTTTCATTGGTTCGATTCTGTCACGTGATTTTGTTTAGAGAGAATCTTCTATACCTCCACGTTAGGCTTAACTAACGTTGGTCGCGAATACGAAGTGAATGTCGCTATCTGAATGTCTTCATTTATTAATGAATTAAAACACTATTTGTTGCCGAATGAGGATTCTGAAGGAAATGCACAAAAACTGAATGGTAAGTGCGAAGAATTTTCTTTTTTATTAAAACTTGTAACTGTTAATATTTCTTGAACTGCTATATCGTTACAAATCACCCACGTGCAATGTTACGGCGAACTTTTTGTAACTTTTTCTTCCAAATTAATGAAACTCTTATCAACAATTTTATTCCGGTCATTGAATAAAAAATATGACATTTGAAACAGTCGTTACCATCTTTGGTGTGTGTGTACTGTATGTATATTTTAGGTAGGTGTTACAGACCCGACCATGCGCAAATCTATAGGTCGGATACCGAATCCGCTCCCGATGGTCGGAGCTCCAACCACTGCGTATATTTTAAATTAATTAACATTGTTTTTGTGTATAATAAACTTTAAAGAATATCATAAACTTTGTATAATACACTCATTCATATGTGTAACGGACCAATCATTAATTCAGGGTCCTGAGGGGGAGGGGGGGGAATTCTCTACATACCCTTGCTTGGAGAGGGGGGTTGGTGGATCCATTCTTACGTGATATTTTCCAAGCCGATATTTTTTATTAGAAATCCGCGGTCAAGTGGTTTGGCAAATATTATATTTCATTTGCTTCAGGAAGGTAAAAGTATGTATTATAGGATGAGCTGTTTTTTACTTGTGTTTCAAAGAATGAAACGTGTAAAATATAATAAAAGAATCGCACTGTGTTTTGCATGTGTTATTTTTAATTATTATCGCATCATATACAAAAATTATTTGTCGAAAAACATTCGGTCTAGATTCCTTACAGTAAACATTTCTTTACTCAAAAATGTTTTTGAAAAAATTAAAAAAAAAAACTGATAGTTAATTTAAGAACAATCTCAGTGATGTAATATTTGTTATTATTGTGAATAAAAAAAAGAATCTTACGTAAGATGGGGGGGGGAGTCTTACATACCCTTACATAGGGGGAAGGGAAGGTCAAAAATTGCCAAAATTGTCCTTACGTAATTAATGAATGGCCTCGAAGAAACAAAATTGAATTCAAACGTATCTTGTCACAATTTATGAGTGACTTTTTAAATTAATTTCAACTGATGTAACTTTTAAAACATTATTAATGTTAAAAGGCATACCGAGAATATTAATATAGAGTTTCAAAATTTTAAATCTTTTTATTTGGAGCTGTGTGGGTTTTTTAGTTTTATTTCAATCTTTAGATTCGGAAATGTACGTAATATTGCACGTGGGTGATTTGTAACGATATACGAGTAGTTCAAGAAATATTACCAGTTAAAGTTTGAATAAAAAAGAAAATTCTTCGTACTTACCATACAGTTCTTGTGCATCCTCTTCTAAAACACTAAAAACATTTTTTTTTTCATTTTTTAAATTGAAAAACTAATTTTTTTTCAAATGAAATAAGTTTTAAAAACAGTTTTAAATTCAAATACACAGCATAAGCACATGAAAACACGTTTAAAAAACAATTTCACCAAAGGAGAGTGAAATGATTTTACCTATTTTATTCTAAAAAAAGAGTGAAATAGCGGCTTTCCAAAATGGAAAGCAACCACTCATTTAGGATATTAATTTAGTCTTAAAAAGAGTGAAAAACACTTATCAAAAGGGAGTGAAATTAGCTTATCCAAAAGGAGTGAAAATAACCGCTCCGCAAAAGGAATGAAATTCACTCCTATAAGGAAAGTGCGTTTTCGACACTGGAAAGGAGTGAAAATTTACTCAGTCTGAGTTAAAATCGCTGGAATTTTTTAAGAGAGTAGGTGGGAAATGTGGGATCACCCTCCTTATTAGCCGCCTAGACCTTTCGCCTCTTGACTTTCCTGTGTTTGGTTCCATGAAACAAAAACTTTCAAAGCGACAATAGCATTCGAATGACGAAGTGAAAGCTGCAACCCAACAATGGTTATCAGACATTGGATGGGATATCAATTTATTTTCACAATCGAGATCTAAGTAGTGATGTGCCTGGTTATTAAAAATGTAGATCTGCGGGTATGGATACGAATGCGAACCATTACTGTCTAGATCCGTGAACACGGATACAGATGCAGATCTTAATTCAAATATCCTATACGAAAGCAAATTTGCTCACAGAATATGCCGAATGAAAATAAATTATGAAGAGAGCAAGATCGATTAAAGTATTGACAGATAAGGAAAAACATTTGGAGGTCCTATTTACATTGCTAGCACTATCGTCACTTGCAACAAGCACGCCCGATTTAGTAGTTTTATAGTGCAGAAAGAATTATGACCCTCCTCTTAATAATATTGAGTCTTAAAACTGCCAAATTACTCTTTTTGAAGTAAATTTAATATTACTTAATTTTAATTATGACACATATATATATTTTTTAAGTTGCTGAAAATGATTTTTTACAGTATTAATTCAATTAGAATTAAACTATCACGGTTAATTAAAATATCAAGTTTTACGTTTTGATCTCAATATAAATATAATTTTACTAATACCTTGTGATGTCCGTTAGAAATAAAATTTTATTTTGATGAAATTTAGTAGTATTTCATAGACTAGGATCTTGTGGGGTAAAGTGGTCATAAAATCGTAGGTTTCAACTTAGATGGATAATAAATACAATAAATTCTTTAAACACTTCAACTTTTTTTGTTGTTATTTTACATTGCTTTATTAAAGAACACGGTTCATTGAATTTTATGAAAAAAATATTGATTTAAGTAGCTTTATAACACTTTCTTTTCCCTATGTATTTGTCTCCAATTTACCCCATGGGGTGGGGGAAAGTGGTCATAGCATGGGGTAAAGTGGTCATAGTTAAAACTAGATGCAAAACATTATAAATAACTCTAATATTTGCAAATTTTGGTTATTTTTATAGTTACAAGTATATGCACAAGAATATAATTGTGTGCAGGGGAAGGTTGCTGTCAGTGAACCACATAACATTTTTGACCTTTTTTAGGAAGTGGTTCAAACTCAAACTTTATATTGACAATAGGAATAATAACTCAGTTTATTTTTCCTTCAATAAAAAAATTCGCTTTTATGTTAACTGTATTCAATGAAGAATAAAAATTGAAAAGAAATATTTCAACATGTGGTTCATTCATGGGAACCAGTTGCTATGGATGGACCGTTGAGTTTTCATCGATGGACTACATTCTCAAATAAGAAAATCAAACAGTAAAATATAAATAGTTGTTACAGAAGGTAAACAAACACTATAAATAACAGTTAGTTATGCAAAAAGAGAAAATTAGTTTTTTAAAATTATTTTTTGTCGCAGGAGAAACATAAAATCCCCTCAGGACTCACACTCCACAGCTGTTTCCACCGCACTTCGCTCATCACTTGTTATTTTCTAGCATGTCACTTACTCTTATTAGCTAAAATTTCATGGGACCTCTTTTTTTAACAAATGGGAGTCCTGTTTCATCCAAGTTCAAAAATGTTGATCCACAAAGATTTTACTTGACGACAAGGATTTTGATATAGCACGTTGCATGCCCTCAGTTATTCACTGGATTTATTTCACTTATTTTGGTATTTTTCTTAAACAACAAGTGTACTTGAAACTGTATTAAAATTTACTTTGACAAATGCTGAATCGACTACACAAGTTTTTAAGCAGAAAATATAATAACTGACGGCAGTTCCCAAAACTTATTTTTAAAATATTTTTTCGTCGTTATCACACTTATTTAAAAAGATTGACCAACTATTAAAGATAATTGAGCGGAAACTTTAATTATATTTGTAAGATTCCAAGAATTCACCACTTTGTTTGCTGGTTCATTCATAGAAACACCTATCGGTTCAATGATAGCAACAGCGTCATTATGAATGTTCTCATTGTTGTCACTGCTGTGACGATTCATGATGAAACTTTAAATATGGGGAATTGTGCTTGAAAATGCACTCTTTCAAGTCAATGTTCCCATTTAGTAGTTCAGTAATATTCAAAGCAAGTAAAAACAAAATGAAAATGTAAATGTCAATCATTAGTAAGTAAACAGTAGAAATCTTATTTGGACGTTTAACAATATGATGAATTGATTCAAACTCCTTGACGATTCTGCATTGAACTGTTTTGAAACAAAAGAAAACACTAAAACTAAATAGCCTGAGACAACTCTGTTGGGGAAAATATCTTCGAAGTCCAGTCATGGAACCGGTTCATTGATGGCAACCTTACCCTATATACGTGTCGTGTAAACATGAGTAAAAACGTTCATATATGAGTAGATAAATGTATACATCAGATACATGCAAGCACGTGCCTCTTCAAGTATATACGTGTACACGAGTATATAAGCATCTATATACGCGTTTACCTACAGGAATGTATACGTCTCTACACGAGTATATACGTGTCACGTGTATACACGAGTATATACGTGTATATACGGGTATAAACGAATATCATATGCCCGCATGCACTTGTATCCTGGAGTACCTGCATACCTGAGTATATACGTGTATAGTAGACGTATATACGCATATATAAGTGTACATGCATACATATACGGGTTTACACGAGTTAATTCATGGATACATCCAATGCGTCTTTGTACTTGTCTACTCACGTATGTATATGCGGAAGCATATGTATATATGTATGTATACGTGTAAGCACGATTATATACCTGTGTAGACGTATATACGTACGTTTACGTGTATCCACTAGTACATGTATGTATACACGAGTACATGTTTGCCTGCAGAGGGAATCCAAGCTCTTAGGCAAAAATATAAAGAATCAAAGAATTATAAGGAACTTATAGTCACTGACACACTACATGCACACAAAGCCAGAAACTACTGGATGCAAAACAAGTCACAAATTTGTAACACAAAGATAGTTTTATTCATCATTTTAATTTTTAAGAAATATTTACAGCAGTTGTTAAAAGTTACGGCCTGTAGTGGCTCTAATACACGCATCGCAACAAAGGCACAACGACCGATGAAAGTTTTACAAAAGTCTTGTTATTGCCACAGAGAGTGATTTGTGATTGCGACGCATGTATTACAGCTGCAGGCCACAAATTTCATTAATCGCTTTAAAACTTTCTAAAATGTTGTGTAAAATTGTCTTTATGTAATATATAAATTTATGACCTGTTTTACATCTATCCCTTTCTGGCTTTTTGTCCATGTAGCGCGTCAGCACTGTGTTTGTGGCCATATGTTTCTTTTGAGTCTTGCTTCTTATCCTCTCTTCCAGCACTTTTTAATAATTTGCTCAAGAGTTTCGACTCACCCTGTATACATTAACATCACATGATTGTATGTAAGTGTCTACTTGAGTACGTATGCGTATATCTGTGTCTACCTGATATATAAGTGTTCTTATATACGTATACGAGTAGAAACGAGCATATACGTGTATTGTCGAATGTATATCTGTATAGATGAAAAATACTTGCAGATACATATATACGTACTTTTTGGTGTATTTATGTGAATACGTCTGTAAACGCACCTACGCCAGTATATATGAGTATGTATACGCATATACTCGTACCTATATTTAACGTCGTTTACTGTAAAAGCAATACATATTAAGAGAAATTAATATTAAATTTATATCTGCATTATACTTTAAGATTAAGTGACAGTAGAAGAACAATATTCGTTAAGTCTAATATTAAGACCACTTTACTCCATCTTTCTTAAATTGTTTAAAAAAATTATCCAAAATATATTCAGCTAACTGCTAATGAGTAAGAGTTCTTGAGACACGTAAGAAGCCTCCTGTGCAGTCAATCTGTTCATAATTCTAACAAACAAAATTTCCCAAGAAAGTTAAAAAAGATGTTTAAATTTAAAAAATTTTCATATTCACATAATTTTTTTTTAACCAAATAAAATTTTGCCAGTTGTAAATTTTTGTATTTAAAATATATTTTCTAGCTGCCCTACTCAAAAATAAAATTTTCACATTCATTCGAAAATTTATTTTCAAGCTATAGCCATTTATTTGACGTATGACCATTTTACCCCATTGACCACTGTCCCCCACCAGACCCTATGTTTTAAATTTTAAATGAGCTTAATAAAATTGAATGAAGAAAATAATTCGTTCTAAATCCGGCAAAAAGTAACCAGTACAGGTACGGATAATCTTGCTAGCTCCGATATCCGCGGATACGGACGGATACGAATATTTGGAACCTTACCAGATCTGAACACTATATTGTTCAGCATGTTATCCTTTTATCCTCTATTCATATTTATAAAGGTTTAAGTTTAATTTCTAATAGCATACAAGAAGTTAGCAAATTGTCATTTAAAAGACGAATAACGGAAATATTCGATTCATCTCTAGCTTTCAGTTAAAGTATATTTTCCTTAAAAAAAAAAAAAAAAAAAAAAAAAAATTAAATTTTGATCGCAGCAGAAGATTTTCCAACTTTTATTTGCTTATAGAAATTGAAATAGAAAACAGAACGTGGTGAGACTTTTCACTTGCTAATTTTGAGTAAAAAGGGTTTTTGACTAAAAGGAGTAATTACACTTAATGGAAATGTTTTTTTTTTTTTTTTTAAATGCTACAGTGCTATTTACATGCATGGTACAGATTAAATGAAACGAACTTTGAACTTTCAAGCAAAAACAAGCCCGAATGTTCCCACCTATTATTTTCGGAGACTTTTAAAATTTTCTGTCTGTTAAATTAATTTTGAAATAAAATTTCCATTACAATAAAATTTCTTGTTTTTCATTTGAATTATCTTTTCGTAAATTAACAAGTATAACCCAAGTTTGTGGATAAAAACGTCGTAATCGTTACGCATAGTTAATGATACCCAAGGGGGTTTGTGGATTAAAAAAAGTTGAGAACATCCATCTTAGATAGAGCTTAATGAATACGATTCTCTTCAATAGACGTTTATTAATGGAGGTAAGAAGCCTACGTCTTTTTTGCCGTTTTCTTATCATCGGAGCCTCAAAAATATCGTTGGCATTTGAAGGACTTCCAGAGAAATCATTTGTTCTTACTCATGCATAAATAATCCGTCTGAGAAGTCCAAAATGGGAAAAGCCGTTCTTTAAACATAATACCTTTTCAAGGTTCTTCTTTTCATATTTCAGGAAATTGTTTTGGTATAAAAACAACTGAAATATTACTTCATGAACGTATTTAATGATCATTAAAAATACTCTTGTTGCAAAATTTCTTCCTAGATTAAAGATTTGTTGTAAAATCATGAAGAAATTTAACCGTTTAACTTATTGCGTTTTTATTTTAACAAGACCAGACTAATTCAACTTGTGAAATTTGCGACACGTGTGCAAGTAAAGCAATTTACATAATGTTTTTCATATAATAATTACTAATGTTTATGAACTGATTCATTATAAATAATGTTAGCTGAAATATTGAAAATGAAATTCCCCGTGAAGTATTTTTCAAACTGAACAGATGTTGCATTTCTAACGACTAACTATCCAGCGATAAATAGCCTTATTAACAGAAAAAAAATCACAAAAATTTAAAACATATTGCTTTAAAATTAGTTGTAATAATATTCATAATGGTTAAAAATCATTGCAATGATTAGGACTGTACGAGTATAGTGCAAATGTAGCAACTGTCGTACTCATTACACTTGATAGAGCTTCCTACTACAAGCTAGAGCATGCCTGTGCTCAAAAGATACGCTAGTTTTTTTTGTTATATTTTGCATCAATAATAGAGATATCTCAAGAATAGTTTTAGTAGAAATGGAATACTTGAGGTGAGGAAGTTGATTCTTCAACCATTTGAAACCAATATAACTGTTTCAGTTTTCTTTACAACTGATTTATTATTATGAGCAGTAAAATAAAAACCAACTTCAAAAACATCGCGTAGAAATTCAGGATGCCCGCTAAAATCCATTGCCATCCCAATAATTTCTTAACGGCAAGAACTATTGTCATAAAAGTGCGGTCTAGCTATCGTAAAATTGAAATGCGCTACTCAATGAACGCGCTTATGACGCCAATTGGCCGTAAAACTCGAAGTTAGTGTTCTAAACTCTAAAATAATACAAGATCCTGGAAAAAAAGTCCGTTACAAAGTTAAGCATCATCAAATTAAGAAACAAAAAACACCTTCCCCACACTGAACAAAACTTCACTTGTCAAAATGAGCCTCATCTGTCTGTAATGCACAAAATGGTGTATTTCAGCACAAATACAAATCTAGACACGGGAGTGCACTTTCCTTTTTTTATAGTATGAAATGGCAGGTGACGCGGGCCGGCACATATAAAGCTTTGATACCGTATGCTTACGTAATACGGTTTCAAAGTTCCTGCAGTGTTGGTGGTGAGATTGCATACACTCATTGTGTGACGTATTCTTACAAAATAGTTTTCTTTAAGCGTTCAGGTCAGGTGAACGTAGAGAAAATTGTACTGAACCGCCATACCTGATGACATGTAACTGGAATGCATCTTACGCGTACAATTTTCTCCATTTCTGTGCGGAAGATGCCTTTTCTTTCTAAACTTGCTGTTGATTTTTTTCCGTATCTCAGACCATTTCTGAGACAAAATCACTAACTTAGAGGTATGCCGCCAGGTGGCGCCGTAAGCAACTCCGTTACGTAGCACATGAAAGCTTTAATTTTCATGTGACCCAAATTTATTACTATAACTCTTGCTGTGTAGAAATTATAGGATAGCAACAGACTTTATTGGGCACTCTGTATACGCTATATTCACTTATGGTTCCTTATATTCACTTATGGACTACATGTTCACAACAGATAATAAGAAAATTAGTCTATGTAAATAAATTACAATATTTTGTTCTTTAAGTTTGATGATGAACTATCCAATAAAGGAAGTGTTTTATTGTGCAGTATCTTGCTGGGACTGAACTCGGTTGTTTATTATAAGTTTTGTTATTTAGTAATGAAAAGGATGAGACTGTGAAGAGGCTTTAGTCTTTTGCAGACGTATTGCGATCCCCTGATATAGCATCGGTTTTTTATGTGCCAGGATTAAGGATGTCAATGCCATATTGAATTTGCCTCCCAGTTTCTAGCATCATTAAATTAAAAATACGTACTTAAAACATGCATAGATTTCAATCTGCTTTTGAAAAATTTTCCATTTTTTTTGTTGACTTCGATGCCGTTTCAAGAATGCTCAAATTATGCGTAAAATATTGTACTAATCTTAAACTGTTTGCATGTTTAGCTACAACATAAGTGTTTAAATTTTATTGGCTTCAGTTTTAACACTTTTGGAGTGGTGCCTAGGCTACCCCATATTTTAGAACTTAATGAAAATGAGCGTTATCCCACCCCGCCTTCTTGTTTTTATACTTAAAAAAAAGCAATGTATGCAAAATATTAGCTTAATCGAACAAAATCAGAGGGGGGAGGGGATGTTCACTGCACATGAAGTTTTCGAAATTTCACCAAAAACGTCATTTTTAGACTTTTAAAAACTTTCTTATTTTTTGGAAAATTTTCATTTTTGCTGCCTTCTTGTTGTGAATTTAATTTCACTGAAAATGTTTGTTTCTGTGACATAGTGTGTGTTTTCCCGCTTTTTTGAGTTAGGAAGCTTCCCTGTGAAAACTATGGACAAACTCTTTCATATATAGCTCAAGAAAGTACAGTGAGACTTATGGAAAAAGAAGCGGCTTTAGTTTCAATTCCTGAAAGGACGATCAGCCTCTCGGGTTGATGCAGATCAAAAAGAAAAGTAAAAAGAAGAAAGGATTCTAAAGCTCAGTTACCAGCAATGGAAGTAAATAGGAAAAAATAAACTTTTGAAGAAATGGAAACATAATTTGATTCGTCAAAAACTTATTACTTACCATCACAAAGTCTAAACTGTGGTGGTTTTGACGGCAGGGCTCTTTCATCCAGAAGCAAATGCCAGCAACTGACACATAAGCAGTTACATCTCTCAAAACGAGTACATAGCAGTATTTTACTTCTATATTATGCCGACTTTCTGAGACATTTTGATAGCGGTAAAATCTCTGAAAGAAGTAAAGTTAATATATTGATAGTTGCTTCAGAAGCTTTTTGTCTTGATTCATAGGAGCTGCTTGAAAATCAAACTTATCTGCAATGCTTTCGAAAAGAAATCATAAAAGTCAAACACAAAAAAACTCATTTTATATTTAACCTGAACTACTGCAAAGAATCAGTGTTCGACTGGAGTGAAAACTTGCTCTCAGCACTGGTTACAACTTAAAAATAAAAACTTTGAAAGAGTAGTTAGTCAAATTGTTATTTAATTTAATTTTTGGTTAGAATGCTATTGTATTCCAAAATTAGTTGAACACTTGTTAGTGCTAAATCATTCACAACATGTTTTCAAGTTTTCACTTAATCTACACTAATCCTAGAGTCCTGAAATATTTAAAAAAAATTATTATCTTCATTTTCCATCTGTTTTAAAGCACCTGCATGCGCTGTATGAAAAAGACACTACTCAACACCATAAATACATCCGGCTCAAAAATAGCTATTTCCAAAGTATTTTGCCTCACTATACACGAAAATCACCATTAAAAGTTCAGATTCACTCTGTTTTTCAAAGATACAGGGCCAATTAGGGTAGTGAAATCTCATTAATGCTCTTTTTTTCCTGGCAGATAGAAACACCCCCCATGTAACTGACTGTCTTATAAACTTCGACCCTTGGTTGGGACAGAAAATCTCACCACATAAAACCGAAATGGACTTCAAGAAATTTAAATTCTGGGAAGAGAAATGTCAAAAAGGAGCCTCTAGTAGATCCACCCATTTCCGCTTCCACACATGCTCATTCTGCTGGGAATAATGAAGAACTTCGTGAAAGCTGTGAACAAAGACGATTTTCCAAAACCTTTGAGGGAAAGCTCCAAGATATGTTAAAGCTAATGTTAAGGAGAGGATTTTTAACGGCTCTTCAAATACGCACAGTTTAAAAACCACTGTTTTTGGAAAAAAAAATTGCAAGGGAAGGAAAAAACACCTAGGAAGCCTTTAAGAGCGTATTAGAAGTATTTCTAAGCGGCAAAGAAGACGGGAACTAAAAACAATTGGTCAAAGAATCCCTACGAAAGTTCTGTATCCATTGAATGATTTGTCTCTAAATCTCCATTTTGTTCCCTTCTTCCAGGACATTTCGTTTAAAAACAAAAGCTATGAGCAGTGAGCACGCACAGGCCTTGATTTACGTACAAGCTAAGCAAGCTATAGCTTAAGGCCCTCGCTTTGCTAGGGGCCCCCCAACTCCCGGAAATTAGTATGATTCGTTCCAAAAAAAAGTGGGAAAAAAAAACTTGAAAAAATAAATTTCCTTTTCTAATGCTTTAAAACCTTGAAAATTCGGAAAAGTGTGGCTACAAACCACGAATGGGAGGGGGTAGGGAGAAGGAATTATACTATATGTTGAATTCAGCTCCTTGCTTTGTCATACACCAAAAAGGTAAAAACCATGATTCTTACGTTTCTGAAACATATTGAAAATTTCTGTGACTTACATGTTTCATGCCTTGCTATTTATATAATTCCGAATGCAGTATTTTGGAAATTCTTTTTGTGTTGCTCGCTTTTATCTTACTTCTTGAAAATCAACAACTTTGAAACAAAGTTGGGCTCCAATTTTATTTTTTATGAAGTGTATAAGTTATGAATGGTTCAAATGGGCAGGATCCGTTACTCTCTTGTTACCTATTTTCTAAGTATTGTACACCATTTCTTTAAAGCATTCTTTACAATTGATCCTTTTACATTTAATTCATTGTTGTATTTATCGGTGGGTTGGAGGGGTGATTAAAAACTAATTGTACCGAAAACCAACGTGAGCAAGTAACAATGCATTATCTTCTCTCTTCCCGCGCTCTTTTTCTCTGTCAACCGCTGTCAATGATTTGTCAAATCAAAAACAATTTTTACAGTGCATTATCTTAACTTACGAAAGAGTATATAACCTTAAAACAGTTTTGTTTGCCTATTTCTGTCCTCATATTTTTGTCGTTCCAATTGTATCTTATAAGGTTTCAAAATGCAGAAATTAATGTCTATTTTCAAACTTCCTCTCGGACAAAATTTGCCCCGGACCCCCCACAATTGGGGATATTTTATACTCAACTAAAAGGGGAGTCCTGGACTCTCTTGATACCATTCCCCTTCTTAAGGCCAATCCAAAAAAAGACATCAGGGAAAAAACGATCAAAAAAGTAAAAGTATTGCTTATGTATCAGAGAAAAAAGACAAACATAGTAAAGGGGGGGGGGGGGGAAATAATTTTTTTTGTCTTACACCACCGAGAGAAATGCTGTTCAAACTACAAGAGGGGGGGGGGGGACATACCTGAAAGAGCTTAGGGCCCAGTTAAGTCTAAATCCGGAACTGAGTGAGCACGATGAGGTAAAGTTTCACCAAGATATCTTTGCAATGGAACGCAGATATCAGGGTCACTGGTCTGAAGTAATGCTTACCAAATCCTGCTGAACTGTTAAAAGAGACGGTCCTTCTTTGACGTACAAAAAGCAATCGAAAACGAAGCGTTTACATCAATAAGCCAAAAACAATTACTACTTTTGGAAAACAAGCATTGTCTAGTGAAACAGAACCTTTTTAATAACATTTATTGCGCAGGATTTTTTTTTTTTTTTTTTGTCTCTTTAACATTACCATTACTTAAAAGAACTGCATGTAAAGTAAAAGCACACCCCTTACAGTCCTATTGTGCAAATATTTTTCATGCATTGTTTTTTACCTTACTTTTTTTTTATTGAAGGGGGTGGTGGTAGCAATTTAGGGGGTAGGAGCAAACTTTTTAAAAAATATGAAAAATAAGGGCCCCTTTTTTGCCGCCATGTTTAACTTTTGCTCCCCCCCCAAGTCAGTGGTCATTTTGATAATCATATTATTACAGCTAATAATACCTGTTGCAACAAAATTTAAAACTTGCATTTTAAGCAGTGGTTAAGTTTTAGTGTTATAGTTCTTGTTTCTATGATATGTAAACTTTTCTAAAGCTAGAATTGTTAAATGAATTTAGTGAAGTGAAATGTGCCTTTTAGATTCAATGAGCTAATCTAGTTGCAATTTTGTTGGTGCCAAACATTGAAAATACAGGGTGACAAAAAATAACTTGGACACACATAATACATTATAATTTTAATGCTAATGAAATTATTATGATCAAACTTCAAAATAAATATGAATACATTATTTCGTCTTATATATTTACTAATTTTCAACGTGGCTTATCCTTTAACCTTAATGCAGAGCTTTAAACGTGTCACAAAATTATCGGCTCTGGGCCGCAACCCACTTACTGATATTTTATCCCATTCCTTGTATAAGGATTTTCTTTAGGGATACCAAAGTTTTATGAGGTTTAGCGCGCACCCCTGTCTCCAAGACCTTCTTACATTGTTAAACGGTGTCAAAGACCCTAATTTGTACTGGTTTGGGATGGGATTTGTGCTAGTGAGGAAACACGACTTGTTTTGCTGATCAGGGGATGAAATTAATCAAAAAAACATATTGCAAACTCATTTTGGAAGATGTCGTCTTACCTTGATCGCAAAAGTTCTTTGGAAACAAAAGATGGACCTACCAATAGGCACACAGAGATTGGAAATCAAGATCGGGGCGAGACACATTTTCCGAGCTTCATTCTCAAGAATGACTTCCCTGATTCCCCAGATTTGAACTCAATGGCTTATTCCGTTTGATCCACATAGGAGACAAGGGTGTGAGCTAAACCTTATAAAACTTTGGCATCCCTAAAGCAATCCTTATGCAAGGAATGGGATAAAATATCAGTTAGCTTACGTTCGACGAGCACGACCGGTTGATTAATCACGTGACAGCAATGACGTCAGCGGTTATTACCGGTTGTTCACGAACCAATGCTTCATCGAACGCTTTCGGTTGATCACCAGTTACTTGCGCAGACGAATAACACGCAGGTGAAAAATGCATGTAATTGGTCAAAAATGTCACGTGGTTACATCCACCAATCAACCAGCTAGAGTTGCGTCGATCAGTAGATCAACCGGTGAGACTCATAAAACGACATCGGAAGCAACCAGTTAACCGGTAGCTCTTAAGAACGCTGCGGTTAGCAATCTGTTACTCACCAGTCGACCGGTGAGGTTCATCGAACGCAAGCTAAGTGAGCTGCGGCCCAGAGCCGATAATTTTGTAACACATTTAAAGCGCTGTATTAAGGCTAAAGGTAAACCACGTTGAAAATTTGTAAATGCATTAGACGAAATAATGTATTCATATTTATTTTGAAGTTTGGTCGTAATATTTCCTTTAGCATTAAAATTATAATGTATTATGTGTGTTCAAGTTATTTCTCGTCACTCTGTAATTCTAGTTTTTATTTCATTTACTATCAATATTTAAGGCATCTTTGGTATTAGTTCGCACAAAGTGGTTGTTTAAATTTAGTCACTGAATTAAAAAATGCATAGATGTTTTCTCCATTCCAGAAACTAGAAATCTCTTTCAGAGTAATCTCCATCCATTTCTTTCTTTCAATATGAGATTTTTAGTATTGCCTAAGATAACGTAGCATAAAATGCTAAAAAATTATTCTTTATATTTATTGTAATGTATGCACGTAAAAAAAAAAAAAAAAAAACATACACAGTACTTGTGTGATTAAAATATTATTCAAGTAATAAAACAGCACTGCGTTAACTTTGATAAAGTTTATTTTTCTTTCCGTTTACAAACACTTCAGTAAAATATGCAGCAATTCATCAAATTCTTTGATGATTTAAGTTTTTGACATGCATACAAAGTTACATTTGAGTTTCTGAAAATTATAGGCGATACTTCTAGAACTTTATTTAAAAAAAAGGAAGCAGTTTCTGTATGTTTTTTAATTTTTTAAAAAGTTGTTTTATTCTTTGGTGGAAATAAAAATCACAACATAATTTCCCTGAAATTAAAATCTTTAGGGTAAAAATTAAAACTTGTCGTAATTATTTAAGCAAAGTTTTCGGAAAAGTGGATGGCTTATTTAAAGTAATTACGCATACGCACACACACAGAAAAAAATATAATTAAAAAACGTTAACAATAGCATATTCACCATTCTATTTTCGCGAAATGTTATGCAAATAAAATGAGTGAAGACAAAAAACAATGCCAAAACGAGAAAAAAAAAAAAGTTGACAAAACCTTTTTGCTTGAAAAGTCAACGTAACACGGCCTAATCTTACGTAACAAAAAATGTAGCAATTTAATCATCTGCAAAGTTAATGTCTCCAAGTTTGTTACAGTTTTCTTTTTTTTTCTCCGCTAATATAATGCTTCTGTTTTGAAAAAACTCTTGGTTATGTTAGCAAACACCGCAAATGAAAAAGTTCAAAATGTTCTTGAATGATGAATGTATGCTACACGTGCTTCGACTTAGAACAAAACTCTCGCATTTTTTTTTTTTATAAAAAATAATTTTGGTGATTTTTTCCTATTCCATATTACGATTTCTTTACGTGATTTGCTGAAATAAAATAAGAAAATTTAATACTTGTTTCGCAGCAAACTTTCAACACAATCGCGTTCTTTTTTTGCACACGTTTATTTTTTCCTTGCAATAATTGCATAATTTAAAGTACAATTAAGCAATCAAATGAAATGCCTTTTTTTGTGATGGCATTTTCTATTTCAATCAGTTTTTATTAAACTGAATGAGTGGTGAAGAAAAACTCTGATTACTTTTATTTTTACGCTCTGATTTACTAGCGCTTTTTAAAGAATGGTAAATGTTAGTGGAACGCATTAGCTACGACTTCCTTTTCGAAGCGAGCAGTAACTGAGAAGCTTAGCATATCAGTAAATTCCTTCCACTTTAGCTTGTTTAGTGGCATCTGGACTTAAGAGTCTGGAAATGTATGCAGAAGAGACCAGGTATAGATAACTCAGGGTTAAGTTTAAACAAGGGTTTTAATTTTCGAACACGTATGTGTCCAGCAAACGACTTACACTGATTTGACATACGTACCCAGAGGAACCCATCTTCTTTTGTTGAGAGTTATTAGTTAGCAGCTGTTTTTTTTTTTTTTTTCATGAAATTAAATGTTTATGGTTTACTTTCAGTTGTCGTATAGGGTGTTTACGTAACTATATCGTATCAAGTAGGGATGCTCCGATTAATCGACCATAATCGGCCAAATTTCGCAGATTAATCGATTAAAAAATATTCTTTGTTTTAAGTATACCTTAAAAAACTATGGCGGGGGGGGGGGGGCTTCTTATCAGTTGTCTTAAATTTCTTCCAATTGTTATCCATGCAAAAATGTAAATAGGCAACCCTCCACGCTTTTTTTTTATTACAGTAAAATTAAGTGTTTGGTGAATTACTTTATATACTTGTCATCCAAAGATTATTTTTAACTTTTTAGTTCATTTTGCTACTAAAGCGTGTTTTTTTTAGTTTTTCAAACTATTGTCTTTGTTAATTTCTTTTCCTTAGATCCAATTAGCAAAACTTGTCGAAACGTTAATGAATCCTTTGGCATATTCTTAAGATGCGGTGTGCTTGACTCAGCTGTATCTTCTTTTTTAACATTATTTATTGACTTTCAAAGTCAGTCTGTTGACTTTGAAGTGAAATCTCCATCAATTTATTGATGTACTTACTATATTAAATAACATAACTTGTTACAGAATTCAAAAAGTGCATAATTTGTGTGTCAGGATGAGAATGGATATTACTCCATAGTTTTGAAAGTTGATCTTTGAATTTACTGATCTTTTCGAAGTACATTTAACAGTTAAACCAATAATCTCAACAATACTTTCCTATGACTTGTGGCAACAAATCTGAAAACAGATTCAAAATTTTATTTTTCCGATATAAATATCAAGTTTGTAAGCAACTGTTTCTGCTTAAATTGTCTTGTCATATCACAAACATGTCATACCAAAATGATTTTCACATGCTTAGGAATTTTTAATTGTACAGTTTTCATGATTTTTATCGCATACAATAGAAGAAATAAAATCACGAAACATTTTTTATAAAGTTTAAATAAAATTTTATTTTTTAAATGAAAGCATGCGCATAATTTTTATACAAATATTACTTTTATATGTTTTAAATGTTACTACTTACTTTAAACAATAGTTCGTTTTCCACTAGCATTCTAAAAATTTTCCCCTGTATCAGCTCATAGATAAATGTCCCTCCGTTACCATATTTTTTGTCCCTCCGTTACCGTTAAAAACCATATCAATTAAATGTCTATACAAATTATGACTATGCATCATTGATAAGGGACATAATTCTGCTTTGAATGAAAAAAAAAACAGTTTCTATGCCCCATAGGTTTTTGATGAACTAACTGAGATGTAGTATTTTGGTAACGGAAGAACATCAAACTGTCACCTTAGAAATGGACCTATATCATGGTTGAAAAAAAAAGAAATTTTAAATTACTCAACAAAAAAAAGTTTAACTAGACATTCAAAAAATAAAAGTTTACCTAAATCTTATATTTTGATAAGAAGTTTATTGCAATAATAGTATGTAATAAAAAAGAGATTTTTGGCTCTGTAGAAACACAAAGAAAAAACTTGGTTTTGCCCCGATTTTCTGAAATTCATCAAATTATATGGGAAAAATAGGTTTAGATTCAAGAAATTCATTTATTTTGGAAGAGAATGGTGTATGGCAAGTGACAGGATATTAGTTTTTAAAATTCAAGTGTCATGTTCCCTGTTTCCAGGAATTCACCTACTATATTATGTAGTATGAAAGTGTATGGAAAACAAATAGTGTAGAAAGTGCGTAATACTGAATGAAATATTAAAGAATAACACTCACAGCTCAAATTAAACTGACACTGTTATAAAAAAAAGAAAATTAATTTGAATTCTGAAAATTTGATTTCAAATTATGTGTTTCGCAATCACGAGTTGCGACAGGACCCTACTCATTGGAGTTATTGTTTCTAGAAACGTCTCCTGTCCCCCTAAGCCTGCCCCTCCTCTTGGGCGGTTACGTGTGCATAGTTGTGTGTGTGTATGTGTAGGCTTGTGTGTGTGCGTAGGCCTGTGTGTATGCACTTTGGCGTGCGCGTTAAGACACGCGTACGCGCATGTGTGTGTGTGAGTGTGTACATATGTATGAGCTTGAGTGTGTGTAGAACAAGCACACCACTGACCAGGAGAAACGGATTCCGGGGGACAGTGCTCACGACCATAGGAGCCACTGCTGCAGAAGACGCTGGGGTTGAAAAAGGAACCAAACATAAAGGATGGTCAAATGAAAACAATTAGCAATCGTGATTGCTCAGTAATCAAACTCCAGGACTTTTAATTTGCAATGCGAAAAGCATGAGTTAGAAAATCCCTACCCTTTTTTAACCAAATATTTGCAATAATAAAAATAACTTTTGATCCATACCCATATCAAGTCAATATTTATCCCATCCTATGCCTCCTTCCCCCACTCTTTTCACGTCACCTGCTTTGCAAATACCTTTTGTCTTTATGTTATTTCTATTTACCTTTTGAAGAACAGAAATGTAAATAACACAAATGTGTATGATTCCACTGCAATCTCCACTTAATAACTCTCTCCAAGAGAAAGGAAAAAAATCTTCCTAATTCTTTTGTTTTGTTCCTTAAAGAAAATCAGGATACTTTCTTAAGTTATGCTATGATTCCCCAGCTTTTGATTTCTGGTTCAACAAAATTTGACTGCTATTAACTATCATTTGATTTTAAAAAAATGTGTACAAGGGTTGGTTAAGGTAAGTGGGACCCTTTTTGCGAACAGTTCGTTTTCCAAACCTTATACAAAAGTTTTGAAACAAAGAAAATTATACTTATTGTCTTATTTTATCTTAGATATATTAATGAACAAAAGTTCATTATTATTTTCTACAAGTGGAATAATGATTTAAATATTCTTAACAACTAAATTTTAAAACTCATGGGTGTCCCACTTACCCCATAATAAAGGGTAAGTGGGTCACCCCCTTTCATTTAAAATTTAAATCAAGCATATCAAAAAAAAGGGGTAAGGAGGTTTTACTTGATAAGGAATGTAAATTTTTAGCATGAAATATTTTTTCTGAACTCATCTATTTACGAGATATTTACTGTCTTTTAAGTTTTGTAAACCAAAAGCATTGCAATTACATCTGTGAAGTTTATTTAAAACCTATAGGCATATATTTTACTTTTAACACATAAGAGTATGTTGATTAAATGTAACACAATTGTTTAAGGTCAATTTCGCTAAATTAGCCAAAACTATAAGCCAAAAACGAAATTGGAAACCCTAAATAACTGCGTCTATTTAAAGTGTGCTAAGGAAGAACTACCATCATACTGGACTTCAGCTTCAACATTGCTTCTTACACCCTCTACACCAGGTCAGTTAAAGGTCACCATTTCTAATCGTTCTTGCAAATTCAGCAGTGTTTTTTTTTTTTTTTTAAATTTGTATCGTCAACTTCCAACATCAGACCTACATGATACTTTATGGTTTACGTAGATGTAAGTTTCACAAATACATATCTTGTTATCCCCTGGCACAATTTTGCGAATCCCACCCCGCTTGAACCCTGACATAATTCGCAGAAATATCTCATTTCATTATGTTTCTAAAATCCAGACGTGATCAATTGACCTCCCCCTTTTGATCGTCCAAATGTCCAATGATGAGTTTTAGCAGAAGTGTCTTTTTTCTTTGAATTGATAGAATATGTTACTCTGCGCTTAAATAATAGCACAATGAGTACGCTGTACGATCGGAATAGAACCAATAGCAATGCATTCACCCAGACTTCGCGCCTTCTGTCACAGTACGGAGATGTATTACTTCGTGGCTCCAATCTGGCTCCAATCCTCCTCCAGTTCTGGCGAGGAAGATTCGTACATAAACACAAACTTTAGCAGTTTTTTTAGCTGAAATATCGATTCTTACTAGGTCATCATATTTGTCTTGTATTTCACTAATACAAATATTTAAGCAGAGTTTGCTTTTGATTTTAAAATTCTCACTATTTTAGGGGTACCCGCTTACCCCTCAAACGGAAAATTTACGGGGTAAGTGGGACCCCCTTCCTCTCAAACACTTATTAATAATATTTACACAAAAACTTTTGCTGCAGTATGAACTTTAAGTTAAACTATACATAAAATATTAATGGTCGTAAAAAATAATAAAACTCACCTGGAAACACTTCTTTCAAAAATGTTGCTTAAAGTCGAAAAAAAGAAAAAAAGTTTTTTTTTTTTGGACTAAGTGATATGACCTAGAAAAAATTCCACGAAACCCAAACATATGTAAAACCAATCACTGGAAGTTAACATGATCAGTGTAAAAAAGTTTGAAAACTTTACCCATACTTCAGTTTTTAGGGGGGGGGGGAAGGGTGATCCACTTACCCTAGTGACCTACTTACAGAAACCAACCCTACTTTAATATCTTTATTTTTTTAAAAAAAAGTTAGTTGAAGTAATGTCATTAGTTTATTTATTTTTTCTATTTTGAATAAATATACACATGTATACAATGTTGGAACATTTTTCATGTGTCGTTACCTTTCTTCATTAGCATAGTGCTTTTTGATAACTTTATAATTTTTAAAAGGAAGAAAAGTCCTGTATAAAATGGCTACAAATTACTTAAAAAATAAATTTAAATTATAAATGACCCTGAATTAGCCTGTTGACTACAAGATACCCCCTAATATTTTTAAATTGTCATGTCTAGTTAACATAATGCAATTTTATTAACAGTAATATGAAAATTGGCTCAAAGAAATTGGATGAAATTTAGAAACTATTTTGGGAAAATGAAGAAAGTGGAGAAAAATAAATCGTCTCTTAAAAATAAACTATTAAAACTTTCTAAAAGTCGAAATAAAAAAAAAAAAAAAAAAAAAATCAAGAAATTGAGAGTGTAAAAACTAATGATCATTATTCGACTTTGCCGATTAATCGACCGATTATCAACAGCCAATTAGTCGGTAAGCGGTAATCGGCCAATTTGCTTATCGTTGCATCCCTAATATCAAGCAAGAAACTACGCTGTTCCTTGAATAGGAGGCATGATTTCACCTAGTAGAAGTTAATATTGAAACTGCTTTTTTCATCATTTTTAAGTTAACTTATATGGCAGTGTCTGGGTCAAATTGATACATCGTTTTCGATTCAAGTCGATACCGTGTAATAGTTAATTCACAAATTGTTAGTGTTTCGTTTTTCCTTTTTCCCGAAACATACAAAAAATTTCTTAAAAAACCTTCAAACATTGTGAGAGTCTTCTCTAAAAACAGCCCTCAAAAACGTAATTTCGTTGCTTATTACGTCAGCATAATAGCTTATTTTTTTGCGTTTCAACTTGACCCACGTCAGGTATAGTTGATACATTGAAAAACAGTGAAAACATTTTTTAAATATAAAATAAAGCATGTGAAAAAAGGTGCTGAAATAATTATGTAATTATGAAATCATGAGGTTCTATTTTGGTTATGCAACATTAGCAAGAAAAATTAGAAAAATCAAATGTAAAATTTACATCAACCATACCCGTTCTCCCTTATAATTTTGTGCACTAATTCAGGAATGAATACCATTTTTAGCCTACTTTCCCAGTAAAAGTCGGAGAAAAAAGAAAAAAAAACCATAAATGAAGGCTTGATGCATCTTAAAAATATCGGGAACCCCCCCCCCCCTCCCAAAAAAAAATTAAATAAATAAAATTGGTAGCTAAATAACTAGTGAAAAATTAAAAATTGGAAAGTAGGGCATTGAGATTGGGAAAAAATGTCTGTCGTTCTGTCTGTTTGTCTCCCCCCCCCCCTCCCAATAGCTTTTGAGTGAATAGTCCAATTCGAATTTAGAAAAAAAAATTGTTCGAAAGGTCTTGGCGAGGACATCTCATTCCCAAATTTCACTTTTTTATTTGAACAACTTTTCGCTCAACTTTGAACAGTTCAAAAAATTTTAACATTATAGCACCTACGGGGAAATTCAAGAAAAAATTTAAATCCCGCACTCATAGAACTTACTTCAAACACACTAGAAAAAGCTCTAGATGAGGAACATGAATAGAAAATATATCTTTTATTTGAACATTTTCCGTTCAATTTTAAACACTTCAGTTCCCTTAACATTAGCGCCTACGGGGAAATGAAAATTAAATATGGATTCCGAACTTAAAGGCAGATTTGCTTTTTTTTTTTTGAAAAAGCTCTGAATGGCCATCTCCCGACTCGGACTACTAGAATTTTAAGGCTGTTGACTCCGATTCACAAAAAGTAGTCAGAATCCGGCTCCCTGACTCCGACTCTGACTCCGCAGGTTTGGCAAAAATTGGACACGGAGGAAAAATGGAAGACTTCAACTCTTAAAGTTTTCGACTCCAACTCTGACTCCTTTATCCCGAAATTAGTTCGACTCTACAAACATTGGCAGAGTTATGGACTTTAGTAAAATGACCGATTCTGAATCCGAGTCTTTGAATTAAAAACCTTCGACTCCCGAGCCTGACTCCTTTACCCAAAAATGAGAATGACTCCGACTCCGCAGCTGCTGCAGGTCTTTACTGTGAAATAAGTATTGTTAATATGATTAATTTTAATTTTTACTCTAAAGTTTTAATTTATGTATTCAGTTTTTGGCGGATAATTTCGGAATCCTTTATCTTTTAACTAATGACAAACGCAGACATTTTTTTTTTTGATAATCAAAATTATTTCTTTAAATTGACATTGTACTGGTTTTTTTTTATTTTAAAAAGTACATTATTTATTACCATTATTATTTTTTTTTGCGACAGGGGAAAATCCAAACTTTTTTTTTTGATATAATGTATTTATTTTATTAAGCTCATTATTTTAAATTCTTCTTGAAAGCAATTAAAGATATTTTTAATGGAAAAAAATATACTAACTGCTTTGCTTAAAAGGTGTTACTGCTTTATTGTTGTTTATTACGCATCCATTTATTTAGATGAGCGAGGCATATTTTATTTCTAAAATCAGCATGTTAAAAAGTTATGTTTGAAATAATTTGTGATTTTAGCTAATTTTGAGAACATTGATCAGATACTAGAAAGTCAATATTGGTATACGAGAAAGTAGGCTCGTTTAGTTCTGGACGGAACATCTTGCTTATCTATTAATAATTAATCTATTACACTGTGTGGCAAAGATTCTCTAAAATTAATAATTTAAGTGTATTAAATATCTGGTCTCTAACTAACTACTCTTTAAATTACTTATTTTTGATTCAACAAAAAAATTAATTATTATTAAATATCATTTGACTTTTAAAAAATACATAGATATTTTAATATTATATTTAAAAATAAACAAATGATTGAAGTAATGATATTTTTTTATTTTTTTTTCTGTTTTGGATAAATATACACATGTAAACAATGTTCAATGTATGGGAAAACCGATTATATTGTACTACAGCTTAAATTAAAACGGGGGCTTAAAATCTAGCGTAGAGTTTTGTGCTACATTCTACCGATAGAAATACAAAGATTTGTGTCTGAAACCTTTGAGGGTAAAATTCCGTCACGTTTCGATCAACATAGCTTGAGTTACAATGTGATTTGTGTTCGAAACGTGATCGATCTTATTTTGAGAACTTGTATCTAGTATAATAATACTAAAATTTATGAACTGATAAAATTGCTTTTATAATATTTTGAATAGTATTTAATGGGGATTACAGCATACACGCATGATTGGGAAATTTGTTGATAAGGTATAAATAAAAGAATAAAAAATGACTCGTTTTCCTTTATTTGACCAAAATTTTTTCCTATATCGGACCGGTGGTTCAATTTAAGAATATGTAATTAAGCAAGCCTTTTTACTTATCATGTTATAAAATAAGTGATTAGTGTAACTTAATAACGTAATTAGGATTGTTTTGAGCATATTTTAACACTAATTCGGAAAATTCATTTTGACTTTTTTTTTTCAAGCACACTTTCAAGAAGCTGCCACCCATAAAACTAGGTGCTTATCCAATAAACTTCAATTTCAGTTTTGTTAAATATAGTTTTTCAATTTGACTGAAATGTGTGCTTGTTCACGTTACTTCTTGACTGGTTATTTTATTAATTACAAGGACCGGTAGTCCAGTTTAAAAACATGAAATTTAAACGAACTTTTTAATTTTTTTTTTGTCGAAAATAATTTAGTGGTGACATTTATATGAGCATTTAGGATTTCTTAAAATATAAATGAATGCTTAATCAAACATTCACACTGGTTTTTAAAACGCTTTTAGTAGCTTCACTTGTATGTTTGTGAGTAACTCTCCTTTGGACTGAGAGCTAGTGGCTTATTACTGTTTAGTACATTCTACCACTTTAAGAGCGTTCGTGGCCGAGCGGGCTTAGGCGCGGGTCTTTGCTGACGTCTTCCTCCGGGAATCATTGGGCGTGCGTTCTAATCCCGTCTACACCGAAATTAAATTTATAATCTTGCAACTTAATTTTCGCCCACTTTTTGTGATCGGATTCTTTTAAAATTTGGAATGCAAGCTCAGACCCGATGACAATGCAATATTCTATAATCAAATTAATTTATTAACGATAAGTTATTAGTTTATTCCAATTAACACGCTTTTATTAGCTTAACTTGTATGTTTGTGGGTCCAACTTTCCTTTGAACAAATTGCCAGTGGCTAATTAAAATTACTTACAACGTACAAAACAGAGCTGCGGAGCGTAACAATGTTTGCACATGAATTTACTAGAAAGCATTCAAAATGTCTGATGCAAACAATGCAATAGCATTCCATTATAAAAACCGAACACACGCACAAAGATTTCATTTAAAAGTTACAAGTGTTTGCAATATTTTTTACCTAAATCTTATTTGGAAAAAAAAACAGTAATAAGGACTTTATATTTTTCAGAAATAAAAAATACAAACAACTAATTTTTGATTATTTGAGTACAAAAACTAGAATCGTAAATCCACAATCTTGGAAGTGTCCATCCCTCTAAGATCCCCTCCCCCCCGAATTAGAATCATCCAAAAAAAAAAAAACCGCTTTAAAATACCCTCTCCCCTAAAAATGTCTGTATCGTATGAACTAAAAAGTTAAAAATAAACTTTGGATGAAAAGTATATAAAGTAATTGACCAAACACTTAATTTTACTCTAATAGAAAAAAAGAGTGGGGGACTTCTTGTCAGCTGGGTCATTCCATAGTGACTAACGTAACATTCGCAGCTGATTTTCAAACTCTTTTTACTTACACCAAGAGTAAAAAAAAACGTGTTTTGGTTTAATATGCAGATTTAAAATGTACAAGGTGACTATTTTTCATTTCTACCAAGAATTTGAAGCAAATTAAGCGCTGGCAGGTGTTTTTTTCACCAAATAGGCATCGTGACTAACATAACATTTTTGCAACCCTGAGAAACAATGCTTATGTTAGGAGGCAAATTTTTCTGAAACTTACGCATGTATTCAAAAATTGGCCCATATATTTGTAAGAAGTAAACAATCTATTTTTAAAAATGTACTACAGATTTGTTACAGAGGAATCTTTTTTGGCCCTTAATGGTGCTTTTACGAAAAACTGTGTGTGACTAACGTAACGTGACTAACGTAACCATCGAATAACAAGCAATGAATGCACATAAAAAACTTTTTATAATTAACTTCTTGCTCTTATATTACTTTTATTTTTTTTAGGAACCTTCTTTGTGTTGCATTATGGTTCTTTCTTTACTTTTTTTCTATATTAGTGTAAGAAATTGAATGGAAGGATTCAGTTCAACTAACTCAATTTGAATGTGCGAAAAAAAAAAAAATAAACAAATTAAAAAAAAAATGCTTTTACAACTGAATAACATCATTCTTGGGCTAATTAAATCCTATGTATCTGTCTTTTAAAATATTAACTTTATGCAAATTGATAGTTCCATCGAATTCTGGTATTCTGCCTATATACTAGATATCGTCATAAGAAACTCCGTAGTACTTAATGGCATATTATTTTTCAAGGTTTACTGATTCATCGAACGACACACATTGTTGTGCATGCCTTTGAATTAAAATGTAATATTCAAAAAAAAAATATTCGAACGTTTTTTCAGAATGCATTTTAATTCCAGATATCACCGCAAATGTTTGAATTTCTAAATGATCATTCTTGCATTTTCTGAAACATATGGTAGCAGCGCTTATTGTCACTGTATCATATGTAGCATCTTCAAATATTTTCCAACGATCAGCCATTACTTCATTTTAATAATGCGTGGAGATGTATTTTCTAAAAAATAGAGACGTTCTTCTTTGTTAAGACTGTATTTCTTTTATCTTAATTCTTAAGCTTAGATCCTTCTGTTGAATGTACATTCAGCAGAGTACTCATTTTGCTTTACTCACCTTTTTTCTTTTTTAATAATTCTTTAAATTGGAAGTATCTTTATAAAGACCTTTTAAAAAGTGTTTTTCTAAGTAAACAAAAGGTCTATACAATGTAATTTTAATGGTATTTTTCAACCTTTACATTTTTAATCAATATAGAATGCCTACATATGCAAAACTGTTCATGAAAATGTACATTAAATTAAATAAGTTTTAAATATTAGCAGTCATTTTTAAAATGTAATGTTAGTCACATGCAAACTGTTACGTTAGTCACAGCTCAAACGTTACGTTAGTCACACTAATTGTTTTATATGTACTGATACTGAAATAAATATTTTGCATTTTTTAAGTAGATATGACACAGATGTAAGAAAATAGAAATTACTGTTTGGTTCAATCAACTGGTTTAGTTTTTAAGCAGAAAATAATACATTTTCGTGACTAACGTAACGTAAATATTTTCAGTGAAATAACCAAACTAATTAAAATACTTATCTTATAATGTATGCAAAAAGAACAGTCAATTTTATTGGGCCAACATCTAATCATTTAGAATAAACATTGTTCTTTTAAAAATGTAAAAAAAAAATTACATTACACAAGAAAACGTAGACGCATGTTTTTTGCACATGCTAAGCCTTTTCTACAACCTCGCACGTTTAGAGCCAGAAGAAAAACACCGAAAGACATTTTTGCAAACTGTTACTGGATTTATGTACTAGAAAGTATGCTGAATGAAATAATAGGTCACAATTAAGGCTTTGTGGAAAAAATTTTTCTGAGGTTGTGGTTGACATTTCTATGGAATGACCCAGCTGTCTTAAATTTCTTCCACTAGTTATCCATGCAAAAATGTAAATAGGCAGCCCCCCCCCCCCACGCTTTTTTTTATTACAATAAAATTAAGTTTTTGGTCAATTACTTTATATACTTTTCGTCCAAAGATTATTTTTAACCTTTTAGTTCATTTTACTACTAAAGCGTGTTTTTTTTAGCTTTTTAAACTATTATTTTATTATTAAGTAACATGCTTAGAAGCTTCAACCGCATAAAATAGATTGTTTTTCTTTTTTTCTTTTTAGCCAGAAGCTTCAATTTCAGTTTTGTTAGATAAAATTCCTTATTTATTATTATTATTTTTAAATTTGACTCAAACTCGTGATCGATAACATTTTAATTTTAGCTGATTTCTTTATTAATTACAAGCTACGTTAATTTTTATCATTCTTGGTTTTAGAAGATATCTAAAAGGGGATATGTGGTTCTTAGGTGGGAAAAATAATGAAAAGAGCCTTAGCTGTTTGTAGGAATGATGATATGTGGTTAAGCTGTAAATTTGGCTAACTATAACGGTGTAATGCTTCCTTTTCCAGCACACACTAAGCATCGTTTACAGCCTTTAGACGTGGCCTTTTTCAAGCCTCTGTCCACATATTTCAATCAAACCTGTGGTACGTGGATACCAGAACATCCAATGAGGTTCATTACCCAATGTAAAATAAGATAACTGTTAGGTGACTCTTATGAACAAACTGCAAGCCTGGCCAATATTCTGTGAATGGATTCCTAGAACAGGAGTTTGACCTAGTTGTGCAATTGTGTTTAAGGACAGTGACTTTGCAGCAACCGAGTCAGAAGTTTGTAGTCCAGATGAGACTACCAAAGTAAACATGCTACATGTTCGGAGTCAGCTGTTCAAGATGCACAAGACCAATGTTTGGGTAAAATTGATACGTTCCGAGGAATCAGTGGTTAGTTTTCATCAAGTTATGATTGTCCGTTCTATTGATGAATTTGTTAAGGTGGTACACATATTACCTTTGCATTAAAAATGAAAGGCAGAAGAAGGAAATCTACTTCGGCAAACGTTCTAGTGTCATCGCCACAGAAAAAGGACACAGAACAGAAAGAGCCGCAAAAGAAGGAGCAAAAAGTCGCAGAAAACAACTGGTTTTACAATATTTGCCATAGAGATGAAATGCCAAGCATAATTTAGTGTATGAAATGCCATCAGCGGGTTCATCAACACTGTGCCAAGTTAGTCCAAAGTAAAGGAAATTCTATTGCAAATCCTGTAAAAAGATTAGAGTTCAAATGCCAGTTAATGTATCATTTACTGTTAAGGTCCAATTTAGGAAGCGCATGGTTCAATATAAGAGCATACTATATTCCTAAATTGGACTTTCGCAACTTTGTGAAAAATATTTTTTTTTAAAATTATCTTCATATTTAAAAAAATATAAGTACCTATGGTGGTTCCTAATTAAATTTAGCTTCAGATGCCCTATTTTTTATTTTTGTTCTGCTTCACATTTAGCGACACGGGCCTATTGTTCTTAGAGGGTCCAATATAGGCGGTCTTCCCCTACAAATCATGGCAATTTTTTGTTAATATTTTAAGTTAACAAATCAATTTCAAGGCTGAACCTAAGCAAGTTTAGAGCTGTGGATTTTAAAGGAATATTGAAGAAAAAAAACTATAAAATCGCCCATCAAGGTATGACCGGTAAAAATTGCTTCTACATTTGAACGAAGCAATTGCCTGTTTGGTGGTTTTCTGATAGTTGAAATTTCAACCCCAAGCTCCAGTGGATTAACCCTTAACTCCAATAGATAGCGTTCATTGTTGATCATTTTTTCATCTCTTCATTCTCCTGAAATGAGATCTTCTTTCATTCAATAAATGTCTTTCCAGTAAAACAGTTAAGTGACCGGACCCGGTTTGGCCTTGTCAAAATATAGCATTTCCCTGCACATCAAACATTACCAAAAACTATTATCAAATTATCATGCCGTGGCGAGTTTAATTGTGGGTGACGTTAGAAGCGTTACAAATCATTGAAAGATATTGGGTATATAAGGATATTATCTTATGTCAGTTTAAATTATGTACATAGTTTTCGCATAGTGAAGGAATTTTTTTTGATAGGTGCAGTGATCCGAAGATTACCCATGATATATAAACGTACAAAATGCGCGCTCTCTCTCATTATATATTAATAGATATATTAGATATAATACGAAAATTGGCTCAAAGAAATTAGATAAAATTTAGAAAAAGGAAAAAAATAAATATATTCTCAGAAATAAACAAGAAACAATTTCTATAGTCAAAATTAGAAAAGAAAAATATGATGGTGAAACTGGTAGGATTAAAAATAATCTATTTTGATCATTTTTTTTGGATTATCAACAGCCGATTAATCAGTAATCGGCCGATTTGATTATCGACTCATCCCTATAACGCAGTGCAATAAAGCAAACACATGAAATATTGTCTGCTTGTCTGTAGTATTTATAGTTAATGAGGAAGGCGTGAGTTCTCTTTTTCGGCAATCAGAAGTTGTTTGTTCATACCAGGGTTTCTCAATGGGACTTTTTGATTATGTTTCAATCATCAGATTCGGGTTCATCAAATTCGGTTTTTTTTATAACCAAATTCGTACTTTGTACTTTTGTACTACGAAATGCTTACGAATCGAGCAAAATGTCACGTTAAAGTCTTGGTTCCTAGATTAGATGCTGAGAAATTCACGGCAGGGAGAAGGCGTGAGTTCCTTTCTTCGGCAGTGAAAATTTGTTTGTTTATACCAGGTTTTTTCAATGTTGGCATTTTGTTTATGTTTTTAAGTTCATCAAATGTGATTTAGTATTTTTTTATATAGACAATAAAAAAAAACTAGTTTTTGGTTTGATGGTATTTCTTGGCCCCCCCTCCTTTTTTTTTTCTTAAAATCCAGCATGATGTAATTCTTGCCCATAAATTATTAGGGACCCATGCTCCAAATAAAAAAAACTTTTCATTGTAAGCAATTTTCTTAAATGCAAAAGCGTTTTAAAAATTTCTTTTTAGCGCAATTTTTTGTATTTGTTTTTTTAACCTTTTTTTTAAAATTATGTCCTAATTTTTCATGAAGTGTCAAATTTTTCTTCTTAGATTTTTATAGTGTAGTTTTCTTAGGAAAAAAAAAGTTCTTTTTCATAACCTTTATCACATCAAAAATTTAGAGATAAAATTTTGCGCATTGCACCCAAGACTATCCTGTAAATTAGAGCAAATCGCCGCACCCCGTGTATCTTAAAATTATTTATAGAAAGCAGTCAGTTATGCATTATAGGTTCAAAACGAAATTTCTTTAGCCAGTGCATAGCGTGAGTCTCAGTTTGATGATTACTTTTAGTTGTACAATCCTTATTTTCAGTTAGGTGCATTATTTTCCTAAAGAAACTTTTAAACGCCTATTTTTTTTTTTAATTAATCTTGTCCGCTAAATATCGTAACCATACATGATTTCGAAGTCAAAATTAAGCGTAACATTTGTAGTGGGAATATTCAATAATCCTCTACAATGGCAATCAAATATGTCGTGCGGTTTCTGAACCGTACACTATTGAACACATGCCGCACCGAGTTCTGGTATACATGTCGCAGTTCCTTTTTATGGGATACCGCTATTTATAAAACTGAACATAATCTAACCAGGACTTTTTTTTTTACTACACCACTGACTTTTTCTGTAATGAAATAAGTTTTATGACTTTGATTGATATTATGCATTATTTTCTTCTTTTTCTTAACAAAACAATTTATCACCAATTTTTTAATTCATTGCTTAAACCATTTAGCTTCCAAGTGCTTCAAATGCAAAAAAAATATTTAATTCATGTCCGTTGAAGGTTGTTTCAAGTTTTTGAAGTGCTACGCACACTCGAGCATTTCCATATAAAAAGGTTAAACTTTCATATAAAAGCTGATGAAAAGCTCACTTAAGCGGAAAATTATCTTGGTCGCATTATCAAGGAGCTTAAAAGTTACAAATGAATTTAAATAAATCGCAGAAACTGTTTCAAGTCGTCCGATCATTTTCAAGGGCAGTACTGATTTGCATCGTTTCGAAATTTGAAAAAAAGATCTTTTGCGATTATGCCTTCTTAATGATTAGCTGCGACAGATAAGTGCACTCTGGACACTCTTTAAAGGAATAATTATTATAATTTAGAGATGATTCTTTTAAAATGTGTTTCTTATAATAAGCAACAGACGTGCTGCGTGTACATGGTGATTTATTTGTCTGGTAATATATTACTTTCACTTTCAATTCAAATGCTCAGGTAATGGTACATGGCTTATAAACTATATTTAACATACATTTACAAGTGTTTCCTCATGTAAATGTGTCAATTTGCTTCAAAAGAAAAAAAAAAGAAGTCTATGTTTTTGTGTGTGTATGCGCAGCTGCATTTTAAATTACCATTCATAAAGAAAGAAGTTTCTTAAAATTAATTTCAATAGAATAAGCCGCCTAAACACTTAAAATACAAAGATTCGAAACAGTTAAAGTAAAAAGCAATGAGGGACACAAATTCATTCTACATGCTTTTCTTTTGTGTTTGTGTAAATCAAACGTTACTTACTTTACACATAAACTTTTTTAAAAATGTCAAAAGACCATTTTCATCAAAAAGAAGTTTAAAACCTGAAACCCGGCAAAAACGCTAAAAGGTAAGAAACAAGGTAGATGCTGTTTGATATCATCGTCTTATTGAGTAAAACAGGTAATTTGATATGTTAGAAATTCCTATTTAATTAGTTTTATCTAAATTCCCCGTCACTTTCAGATTAATAACATTATAATTCAATAATAATGTCGTGGGTTGTCAACTACATTTTTTATCAACGCATAACAACGGCATTTGAATTGAATATAATGTTACTAATCTGAAAGTGATGGAGGATTTAAATAGAACTAAATAAATAGGGATATCTCACATTTCAAACGACCTGTTTTACTCATTAAGACGATGATATCAAATAGCCTCTACCTTGTTTCTTACCTTTTCATGTTTTTTTTTTTTTTTTTTTTTTTTTTTTTGCCGCAGTCGGGTTTCAGTTTTTTAATATAATTTGTTATTTTCTTTTTTCGTTTTAACCTGTGATGGGCAGCAAAATAAGAGCTGGAGTAACACACACTTAACAAGCAAGCATTTTAATTTGATATACAATAATGATAAATTTAAATTATTGCTATTATATAAAACTGATAGAAAAGTTCAATAATAAAAGATTGATCTTACTTAATAAGACTATAACAGTAATTAACACCGTACTTGTTTCTTGCCTTTTGTTCCATTAGTCGGATGATTAATAAAGTCGAGATTTACTAGGTAAAATTGATTCCTCCTTTTGTTGAAGTTGGTGAACAGGTAGTCTATGTTACGCAGGCCATAATATTGAACCGATTTACACCTTATTCATAAAAATCGGACAAATAGTTTAAGCTCTAAGGAGAAGTATACGTAAATACAAAGACTGCCAAAATAAAAAATGAATATAAAAAAAAAATGTCTCCTGCTATTGTTGAAGTCGGTTAAAATGTCGCCTAAGTTAACTGGGCTTTAATAACTAATCGATTGACACCTTATTCATCAAATCAAAGATGAACAGTTTAGACGATACGGTGGAACATACGTAAAAACCAAAAACATACATAAACTGCTAGAATCATAATCTTTCCTTTTAGCTTCGCCGTAGTCTGGTAAAAAGAACCTGAGTTCGTGCAAGAAATTTAGATTGATGCTTAGACAAGTGCACCACTACATTTCTTGCATTCAGTCCATAGCAGTGTTTCTTAATTAGTTCGACATGTGGAATCCTTTTGAATGTCAATTTCTTTATATTGAAAATAATATCAACTTGGAAAAAGTAATTTCAAAATGAACACAAAATTTCTTTAAACTTTTTTAAGCTACTCGTTTTAAAAAAAATATTAGCGTTAATGATAAGAGTGGTACCTATTTTTACAGCAGCAAGTAAATTTTTAATATCAGACTTTATAGGTTACAGTTGAATTCTTGGATCAGATTTTAAAGTTTGTTCCGAGTCTGATTTTTTGTGGAATCATACGTTGAGAACGTACAAGTTGCAAATGACAAAAGTACTCACACGGAATTTCGTGTCAATTAAGAACATCCATTCTTTGAATTTCCCCAAAAACACAATACATGACATCAGTTTAAGTTTCTGGTTTAGGGGAGAATTTAATATCATTTAAACAAAAGAATCGTATTCTAGAATTCGCGTATTTGAAGGCCGCACATTGACAATGATGGGTTTTTAATCCATTATTGATTTTTCCTCAGCCGTTTATTTGTTCAAAATATTTATTAAACACTTCCGTCAAACCTTTTTTAAGTGACTAATTTCAAGGAATTTTTTTAAAGAAAGGAATCAATGCAAGTTTTGGGGAACCCTTAAGTGATCTTTGTGGAACTCTAAGGTTTTACGAAACACAATTTAAAAAACGCTAAGTATTATTTATTGGGAATAAATAATACTTAGTTAAGAAAGAAAAAATATATAAAAATTAGCAGAATTTTATCCTTTTTTGAAAATTGCACTTATATGAACTGAAATGTTATTATTATTTTTTTTTCACGTTAAAAAAAATCCAAACTTGGCAACGGGGCAAGTTTACGCGTTGACGTCGGAGCACCTTCACGCACGTTCTTATGGTGTATTACTTCTAAACGTAACCTGTGCTTTTTTTCGCTCCGATCTGTCCCAAAACGTTTTAGCATTTTCAGGCTATTTAGTTTTGAAAATCACAATTTATTTTTAAATTGAGTTACAAATTCGTATCTTATAGGTTACAATCATGCAGTGCTGTCTTCCTGCCCATTCACTTTTACTTTATACACTATTCAGTCTGTAATTAATTTGCTTTATTTTAAGGATGGTTAGACATCATGTTCAAAACACTAACAGAACCACGTTAGGTCTCAAAGTAAATATTCGTAAACGTGCCCCGTGTTCGGAGCATGTTTACACAACCGACTTTATAATTTTTTTAACGGTTAAAAGCACAAACTGAGCGTAAACTGACTATACCAATTTTGACTCCATTATCTGCTTCATAAAATCAGCATGTCTAAAATTTCCTAAATTAAAACATAAAATTTAGAAACTTCATTGAAAAAAAATCGTCGTAAACGTGCCCCGGTCTGTCCTACTTAATTGCATTTTCGGCCTTTAAATTATACTAGAAGGAACGTAAATAGGAACAAAAGAAAAAAAATAACAATAGAAAATAAACGACATTTATATTCATCTTTTACTTCATACGAAACAAGTACTTTCGTTTTTTGCATGCGACAGTTTAATCCCAAAATTTTGCGACTTATGCTTTTCCGAAAGTATTTTGGAGAAATATATATTGTACTCTAAAACACATTTTTTACAGAAGATTGTTTTTTCTTCCACCTCTTGTTTTCATGGAATTAAGGAAAAATGTTGTTATCAGAATGAAATATTCCAAACGAAATGTATAAAGTACTCTACATTCTTTCCATGCAATTTTTTCAACCAGTGCTTTTTATAAATTTTAAGAAACATGTTTACTATTAAAAATGTTAAAAAAAAAAAAAAAAAAAATCAACGCATCAGGAATATATTTTTGCTGTATTTTGCCAAAAGCGTCATGATACAATAAAATTATGAAATTTTTGAATACTTGATATTTGTACATAAACAAAATAAACCAAACAAATTTCGTTTTAAATAAAATTAATTTCAACTTTTACCGATTAAAAATTATTCAGAACCTGTAATCACCTGATAACGTCCGAAAGGAAAACAATTTTCTTACGATCAAGCTAAGCGTGGCAGAGATGCAAAAAATAAGAAATAAAAATTTAATTGTGCGTCTTTGCAACATTTAAAGAGTTTTAAAGATCAAAAATCAAAAATCCTGATTTTTTTTTTTTTTTTTTGTATTTTTACGAATGGCGTTAGCGAAGATGTCTGCACAAACAATTCAATGTTATAGTGATTTCCAACAGCATTGCATCGCCAATTCATTACATAGTTTTATCCGTGCATTGCTAAAATAAAAAGTGATCAAGTTAGCACTTGACCTTGCTAGCAGTGTTCAAAGACATTAAAGAAAAACAAACTCAATTGTAGGTTAAAGTTTGTAGAGCGAAACCAATTTGTCCGACTGTATTTTCTGACAGCAGCACTTTCACGCTTTACTGCCCTGATGATAGGAGAAGAATTTTTCTCACATGTCAATGTTGTAAGTGTATGTTTTGTTATCTTCATCACCTCTTCACATGTGCTCTTCATAATGGATCAAAATAAGTTGCATCCCAACCTGAATAAGGGAAAAAAAGCCCTCGTTGGTATTTTCACTTTATCGTTCATTTATAGATCAGATAAGAGGATTGTTAAAAATACCATAGATTTTTTTAATGTACTTTTAAAACATGCGAAAAATATTTTTGTCACGTCCCCCCACCCAAAAAAAAAAGAAAACGCAAAATTCGAACTAACTTTTTTGTAGAAAGATCTCCACACAGAAACCTCTTCTCCGTACTTAATTTTTCCATTTGAATTCTTTTCGTAATTCAATTTTGCGGCCTTCAAATAAGCTTTATTGTCCATATAACCCTTACTTTAAATACGATTTCTTGGTTCTTGACGCAAAATGTGTTGCAAAAACTATTTTTTGGATTTATTTATTTGAAGTGCATTTTTGAGTAATTCAAAAATTTTCAACATGAACATTATAATTTCAAATCTTTTTATCTTGTAAACCAAAACCCTAATAGAATTCTTTGTGTATATGTGAGTGTTTTAAGCAATCAAGAAGATTGCTTCCTAACGGCCAACTCTTAGAGCAGATCCTTCTCATTGCTTTGACCACACGCTGTGTGGTGTAAGAACTTCCAGTCTTTGTGTTTGATCAGACCATTCACTCTTCTAGAGTCTAGGAATTAAATAATATTTTGCACTCACACGACTTTAAAAAAAATATTTGAATATATTCAAATTTTTGAATATTCATGTACTAATAATCGCTAATGCAACAATAATCACACACCTGGTTTTTGCGTTAAAATTTATCGGAAAATTAACCCTTTTTTTTGACACAAAAAATTTAAATTCTGCCAAAAACTTCAAGGAAAAACTTAATTGTCTTTCAAACCTGAACACAGGAATATAAGTTATTTCTGCCACGCCATTATACACTTTCGTCCGTACTATAATATGTCATCGTAACTTATCGGGACCTCCAAAGTTGGCGCCCCTGATAGACGCTAATAAAAAAATATCACCCTTGTTCACTTTCAAACGCACAGTTCTCGGTACTTCTCCGTTACTAGTTCCTCTCTTGACTAGGTGAATTTTTCGCTTTCTGTAATTTAGCAAAAATAGAAATTAATGTTTACGCCGTCTCAATAATTGCTCTTATTTTTCTAATTTCGCATTTTAATGGGACTGATTAATGGGACAATGACTTCATGCATACATTTCGTGGTCAGTTTAAAATTTTTGCTTTAATTATTTTTATTTAGTTGGGGGATTAGTTGAAATTAACTTTTCAGCTTATTTAATAGCTTGTTCAACATAAGGAAGGAAATATAAGGTTTGCCATGTAAGGAAAATGATAAAAAAATATATTAATTTAAGAAGTATTGCTTCTAACTCGCGTAAAGGAGTGCACCCATCTATTTATTTATTTTTTGAGTTATTAAAAAACACGGATTATTTTAATAGACGTAAAATTATGCAGTGAGGGGTCCACATAAGATTTTTCAAATACAGAAAGAAATAATGATAATAATAATTATAAGAACAATAAAAATAATGATAAAAAAGTTCTTCTTCTTATTATTAATATTAGTAGTAGTAGGAGTAGTAAAAGTATTAGTAGTATCATATACATTTTTTTCTCCTTATTGTTCTGTTGCAGGAACGCCATACTTAATCAAACTTTATAATTAAATGACAGAATTTTAAAGATTTTACTTTCCACTTTTGCGGATAAAGAAACAAACAATTCACATTTCAGTAACAATTTTTACCCATAGTACGGTGACCCACATCATTGAATATGATAATACTGACTATAGAGATAATTATAGTGACAACAAACATATCATATTAGATCTCTTTTTTGAATAGCAATTTATCCGTTTATTTCTCAGGAAATGTATAAATTTGCTGAAACGCGATATTTTCAACATATCTTTGCTTTATTTATTTATTTATTTGCATAAAGCCGCTGTTTGACAAGTGGAATACTTATTCTCTTTGGACCGCTTTTTGTGATTTATTTTCACAAGTTCAAACAAATCCTCAAAAAACATATGAACTCATTTCGCCGCGTGTCTAGCTTTCTTCCGCCGAAGAACTACGCAGCAAGTGTAAAATCGATAGCGCAGAACATTCATATACTATTAAGTTGGCACATCATACAGTGATTATATCTCCATCTCACACACGGCTTGTCATCATCGAACCTTTCCCACACCCTCTGCGTGACTTTGTCGATCGTCAATTTCCGAGGCCCACTCACCCATTCATAAAATCACGGTTTTTGTTAATGGATTGTAAGAAAGCAGACAAAATATATAATAGGATGTTTCGAAATTTTGGCCTTCAAACTTTTTTGTTCTATTAAGCGATATGTTGGTTTCCTTTCTGATCCTAATTGTTGACTCTTAGTTAAATTTGTATGTAAATGTCAATTAAATTAAAACTTTCAGTTTTTCATCAATTTCCTTCAATTCTTAGTATTAAGAAATCAAAATTGTTTATTGTTCAAGTATTCAGTATACTTGAGCAGACCTCAGCTCTTTTCATTCACTTTGTGATTGGTTGATAGCGATTCACATAATTTATCGCCATAATTTGAAAAAATATTACTACAAATCGTTGTAATAGTTTTGTGAGCGATATTTTTCACTCGTTAAAAATTAAATTCAGTTAAAAATGAATTCTTTTGAGGAAAATAAATTGCATCTCTGGTAATAAATAGTCATCTGCTTTTTCGGCATGTAAATAGTGTTTATTTATTTTAGTTTTTTTTCTCTTCCTTTTTGAAAATTTCTATGAGATTAGAAAACCATTATTCCTGTATGATTTGGAACATTATTTGCTTTTAAATGCTTAAAATATAAATGATTATTCATTCAATTATATGAAACTCAAAAATATTTGAATGACTTCATTTACATTTCATTTTGTTGCTTTAAAATCAAGTTAAAAGAAATAACAGTAAATTTCATTTAATATCGCGACTGTAAGCGTTTCTAAATGCTTAGATAACACTGATGAAGAAAAAATTGTTTATTGGGAATTTTAAACAAATTTATGTACCTTACCTGTTGAAATTAAGAAAATATTCATGAAAAAGTGAAGTTGATTCTCAATTAAAAGGTATCCTTGATCAAATGATGTAAACAAGCTATTTTTTGGCTTTTAAAGATCTTTGTTTTCGAAGAAAAATGATCAGGAAAGTGAGGGGTAGGCGCCATAGATGGGTTTGGTCTGACACTTTCACAAAGTGAATTTTATCGTGGACTTGAAACAAATAATGGTTTTGCATAGCATTTCATAACTTGAAAAAATAAACTTTTTAAAATTTATATTTGAAGTGACTTCGTGAGCCCTCACAAAAGAAACATGATATTTTCAATCAAATTGCTCTAATACATAATTATAGGATCAAATTGGTGAAAGCTCCCAAAATGCAGTTTTAGGCAATATTTGGTTGATTAAAGGAGGAGGGATCATCATCCCTCATAGCCTGTCTGCACTGTAAAAAAAATTCGGAAACGTTTCTGAGTATATCGTGCAGCTGCGGTTCATGAAATTTTCAAAAACGTTTCTGAGTATTTCGGAATCCTCTTTCTGTAATGTCCAGAAACGTGTCTGAGTATTTCGGAATCCTCTTTCTATAATTTCCAGAAATGTTTCTGAGTATTTTGGAATCCTCTTTCTGTAATTTTCAGAAACGTTTCTGAGCATTTTGGAATCCTCTTTCCGTAATTTCCAGAAATGTTTCTGAGTATTCTGTGCAGCTGTGGTTCATGAAAGTTTCGAAAACGTTTCCGAGTATTTCGGAATTCTCCAAACAATTTTCAAAAACGTTTCTGAGAATTTCGGAATCCTTTTTCCGTGATTTTTTCTAAAAAATAATTCTTTACTATAGTATTGCATGCCATATCAGTTTCATTTCTTTCATATCTAAGAGCAATGAAACGAACAATTTTAGAATCATTCGTGGATATTTTTTTTTTCTGAATTTCTAATGACAAATAGCATGGTTAACAGCATAACATATGCACAGTTATAAATTTTTGAAAATTTATGAACTAATATAGTAGTTTTATTCATAATCACAGAATCGTCGGGGGAGGGAAGGGGAGTACTTTCTCAAAAGTGGGATTGTTTGCTAAACAATATTAAACTTCAGTTTTTCTCTCAATATTTTCAAGACAAAATTATCAACATATTGTATTTTCAATGCAGAACTTCAAAACATATCTTGTATCAAACTTGATAGCTTTTATTTTCGGATAAAATTTCACAGAACTTACCTACACTTTGCGTTCCGAAATTCGTTCACGTCAAGTCAATTTCTTTGACGAACAAAGTGTACCGAAAAGGACCAACAGAGAAATTGATGAATTTAAATATGACACCAAAGTCCCCCTGCTGGAACCATTCGGGTTTATTCTTTTGTTCTTGCCCTTTTCCAGTTTATCACAAATATAGATACTTAATCAAAATAGGTTACTGATTTTATTTTTATTGTGTGCGCAAAATGCATTATATATTTTATTTATTAAAACATTGAACTCTATTACATGATTATTCCATTTCATATATACGAGAGTCCCCCCCCCCCACACCATAAGAGTGATGTTGCACCCATAAAATGATATAAAGCGCCCCCCCCCCTTAAAAAAAAGCAACCCCTTGAAAATGTCAATGGCACAGTCTGCGTGGTGAACGCCCCTCGTCTTCTCCCCATATGTGCATTGCATACTAATAACATAGTATTTAAAAAATGATCACTTTTAAAATGATGACATGAAATAATATTACTATTTATTTCGGCATGTAAATGCAGCTGTTCCATTTTTGCCACTGACTCATTCCTCCTGACTGTCCTACATTAAACTAGTATATCCACAAAGGAAATGTTATTTTCGGAACAACTAATGTCAAGGAATTTTTTTTATTGTTAACCACATTTAACAAAATGAATAAGCAGATGAATTAATTGCATAACTATGTTCTTACTAATAGATAACATGGTCATTTTCTAATGGTGTAAATATTTTTAAATGAATGAATAAATTGTAATAAAAAAAGATAATACTGGCACATTTTTTGTGAAGCATATTACAATACTAGAAAATATTTGCATTACCATATTTTTAATGAATTAAACAATTGATTTTTTTTTCGTTTTGAACCAAAATGTATGTACATCCAAGTATTTTGAAATAACTTTTCTGTGATTGCTTCTCAAATATAAATCTTATTTCTTTTGCGTAATTAATTAGTTTCAGTTGGTTACAACAAACAGTACACCGCGCACATAGGTATGTAGGATAACTTTAAATTAATTCGATAAACCCAAAAACAGTTACAATTGGAGCCTCATCAAATGCAAATCAACAAAAATATAAATGTGTATAACAACATGTTTTAAAATATTCATTAATACTTACAAGTGAACATGAGCGGAAGAAAATTTAAGTACCTCCATTACAACTGAATAAGTAATCCAAAGGGTTTCGTTTCATTAAGTATAAACACGGGTGTTGAAACTATTCACGCTTGAACACACAATATATATCTAATTATGGTCGCATTGGAAATTGTAAAGAAGCAAATGGTTATTAACTAACTTAATAGCTGCGTACATCGTCTAAAAAATCAAGGGCAGTCCAAAATACAAAGGCGTAAAATTAGTTTCGACACATTTTACTACTCTCTAGACATGAAATAACAAGCAATCCAATGCTAAACAGTTGCTGACTGCAGCAACCATAGATATGAAAAAAATAAGTTCTCGTTATTTCCGACTCATTGGCGCCCGAGTTGAAAGGATAAAATAGGTTTCGAAGCGTTGCGTCATCGCTTCCGCTTCTAGTTTTTTTTGAAATAACAAAAAGCTTTCTGAATATTGAGGAGTTCGCTATTGGATGAAGGATTCCTACTACTTCGGAAACGTTTCTGATATATCCAGAAACGTTTCCGAAATTTGTTACAGTGTGGATCCGCGCTCGAGGAGAGTAAATTTATGTTACCTTAACTGTGTATTGCTGTACTACCTGCATTCAAGTATGTTGTTTTCTGATGGTAAAGCTCTTGCTGACGAAAATGAAAGTAATTTATATTATTTCGGAAGCATTGATTAACGACTATTATTCATGAGAAAACGTTCTGAACAAAAATATAAATAAAAACAGATACTTATGTCCAGTCAACTCTCGATATCTCGAAGACGCAAGGGACAGGTTAAAAGCTTTGAGATATCGGATAATCGAGTTATCGGTAATTCCCCTCCTAACCTTTTCAAGAATAATGTCTTTTTTTCTTTTTTTTTCTCAGAAATTGTGTATATTAGATAGACTATATAACGATCATTGTTTAGAATGAAAAGAGTTATTAGTACAGTACAAAAATATTTTCACAGAGAATAAATTTTAGTAGCACACTCACATAAAAAGAGGAAGTTATTTTTGTCTGCTTACATTTTATTTCGCTTTTGGACTTAATATCCTTTTATCGGAATCAGATTGCTAACAAATCGACTTTCTGTTTCAAGCTAAGGGATTAAATTTTCGTTTGGACATCATTCTAAGTAAACACCTCACAACCAAATCTCAATCCTGAAGTCTGGATTGGAAATGACAAAGCAAAGTTGCCATATTTTCAAGATAGGACCCCCCCCCCCCCCAATGTTCAGAAAATAGCCAGAAAGAATACGAGGTCACCCAGTTTCTCTTAATCACATTACGTTCAAACATTATTTTGTCATAAAAGCAAAATTATTTATGTCGTCCAGAAAAAAAGGCTACCTTTTTCAAATTTTGACTGAATTTGAAGTCGCCCACAAAAAGCCAGCTGCTATTCAATGAAGTTTTAGGTCTCTAGACGGAGCATAACGTAGCCCAATCGGCTACTTTTTACTTGATCTGGCAATACTGTACCGATTCCTCATCAACGCAACGTCTGGAGGAAAAGAGCACGGAGCCGACGCTCGTCTCCTAAAGGGGGGGGGGGGGGGGGGATACCGTTAAAAGTTGCAGCACAGTTTTTGCGAATGAATTCCCCTCTCATGCAAACTGACAAAGCAAAGCACTGTGTAAAAGAAAAAAGAAAAATGTTTTTCCGAATATTTTTTGCTGGATTTTCATGCATAAAATCAAAACAAAACTTTTGTAAGAATTTCGACTTAAAAGTTTTCACCTTCAAGATATAGCGATAACTTAACACTGGAAATCACTAATAATTTTAGGACCCAGTGAAAACTTCGAGATAAAGGAATATTCGAGATAGAATACTTCGAGTTATCTAGAACTGTTTGTACTTTATTTAATGTAATTCAAATATGTTCAGCTGTTTACATGCTACTGTCAGTTCGCAGTTTCTCAATAGAAAGTTACTTTTCATTTCCCCTAAAGTTTATTTCTTCTTAAAAGCAAATTTAAATGAATTCATTCAAACAAGGCAAAATAAATGTATTTTATTTCCTTTCACTAATAAGTATAAATGAATTTTGTAAGCTCTTTTTTTTTTCTGTAAAAAAATGTCATTCCTCATTATATAAAAACTTAAATACAGCCAGCTCCGCGAAAGGAAAGAATCTTGAGACACGTGGAAGGCCTAATGTGCGATCAATCTTTTGAAAATTCTAATAAAAAAATCTCACAGAGAAGTTAAAAGAGGTTTTCAGGTTTTTAAATGTTTCATATGCAAACAAAACAATTTTTTTCAGCAAAAGAAACTACTGCCGCAGGCAAAATTTTGAATCTAAAATGTTATTCCTATTTATTGATCTCTAAAATAAAAATATTTCTTTTATGAGTACTTATATTTCGCAGCAACAGCCACGTATTTGATGTATGACCATTTAACCCCACCAGATCCTGTTCTTGAATTTAAGAACCGAAAAAGTTATTACATACTCTCTCATAAGTATATTTCAATATTTTGAATGGTGTATTGAAGTAGTTTATTGCGCTATTGTTTTTTTTTTTCTTTTTGAGATATTGAAAAGTTTTAGCTAAAGTTAGACTCTACAGTGTTCACCTTTAAGATCTTATTTGTAAATTTACTGCATCATTTCTATATTATTTGCTTTATTTTTTGTAACAGGTAGAAAATATAAATGAAAATTATTTTTCATGAGTATATTCTACTAGGGGAAGGTAAAGCACAGTAACTGCAAATATTCCATTTTTTCTTTTTCCGTTTTTTTTTCTATGTTTTTGTCGTCTGTTGTATTTAAGCTTTATTGTACAAGCTTGCTTATTTGGTTTCAGCTGAAAAAATAGCTCTAAAAAAGCGTCAAATCCCCATCATGTTTGCTATTGTTGGTATAGAATCCAAAACGCGCTCCTTCAGATACCTTAATAGCTCACTTCTGCAGAGGCTGCGCTTTACCTTCCCAACGAAGTCTTTATCACTAACATTGTTCAGGGAAATATACAACAAACCATTAATATTGAGGTCCAAATAAAAAGAAAAAAGTATGGTATTCATTGTCAGCTATGATTCATGCTTTTAAATCTTTAAGGTCTTTCATGCAAGCAAAAATAGATTAATGCTTTTGCTAGGTGCTGTTTCATTCATAAGTTCCCTACGTTGAGAAAAAGATTCCTCGCAACCCGAAAACACACGTGTCTGTTTTTTTTTTTTTTTTTTTTTTACAGATTTGTGCCCTTTTTACGTTGTTGACTGGATTTTTTATTTTTAGAACAAGGTATTTATTTCTTAATTTGTCAGAGTTTTGTGAAACGCCGACTATTACTCAGATATGTTACACAAATGTGTGACTAAAAATGTTTAAAAACTGCATGACTTGCTTTTAGAAGTTTCAAAAAATAAAAGAGAAGGGAAAAAAACTTTTTTTTTTCTTCTTACAAGTAATACAAAAAACTATTTAAAAATATGAGCTTCAAAAGAAAAAATATATCACAGTTGACAGTTTTCTGACTTACGCAGAGCTTGACTCGCTTAGCTTCACACAATGCAAGCCTCTTCAAAGCAGGAAGAAATAAGATAAGATTAAATATTCGTGCTTTTTGAACTATGTTAATGCAAGCAAGGTTTTGAGTCAATTCAAGTTTCTGCGAAGCAAATCTCCATTTTTCTTAAATTCAAGTCTGTTAGGAAAAGTTTTTCAAATAATCATTTTTGTAGTTCTATATTTAAAAAAAAATGCAAAATATCATGTATTTATTTGCTGTAAATGATGATTGCTGTTTGACATTTTCTAGTACACACAAATTTTCTTTCTCGAAGTCGACGCTATCAGTCTTGCAGTAATTTCGTTCTATTTTGGTGCCTTGTAAACCATATAAATTCAAGTGCAGGAATAAAACAATACGTTTTTGTTGTGTAAATTTTTAAAAAACACAAAAATCGTGAACTATTGCATGTATGCGAGTTTAGAAATGACGTTTCTTTTTCACTGCAGAAGACGTGACTTATGTATGAAAGAACATTCAAAAAATTTGGCACCGTCTAAAATGTCGTAACGTGGCTCAAAAACTGCGTTCAAAAATTGGTACAAAAGCTAAATTCACAGAAACGTAGATTCCATTTTTTTAAAACTTTTTAAACAGTTTACATCTGATGTTAAAACATGAAAAAGAAAACATAAGAATTTTGTATTCTTATTACCTTGGTGTTTTTTTTTTTTTTTTTTTTGTTACCGTTACAAAGTAAATTTTTAAATTTATTCACAAAGCGGAAATTAACAGCTTTATAGATTTCAACGCAAGCAATGATTCCTTGTATCGTCGTCATCATCTTTAGATCTCACAGTTGTCAAAGCTTTCCTCTTCAACTTCAGCCTCGAGTTATCTGTTGAAAGAACCTGAAAGATCGCAATGTTTACCGAAATAATTCAGCTGAATATAATTTTTTTTTAATTCAACGAAACTTGACCTTCATATGTCAATAGCTTTAAGACATGATAAATGAAATAAAAATAAGAAATGAAAGTGAAGAAATATTAATTGATTGTGTTCAAGGTTGCTTTTGATCAACCTTATGTATTTTCTAATTAAATACATGCAAATTAGCACATATTAAAAGTAAATCGCAACGCCTTAACAAAAATAAGATTATGAAGGTGTGATGAAGGTATATAATTAAAAACGATACTTCTGCTTGACCTTTCGTGATCTAAACAAGAAGTTTATATTCTGCAATTAGTGTCACGTCGGTTATTGATTAATTAAAGCTAGCAATGTATTGGGAAATATTTTAACGCCTATTTAGCACATTTATAGACTAGTTGGTTTAATTTAGTTAATCTATTTCAAGCTCATTGGAGTATATGACCATATAAAATGCATATTTTAGGCATACGACTGCGTAAAATCGACATTTTTGATGAAAAATTCGTAATTTTTTCAATGATTTCATTTTGTTGTCTGATTCAGTAAAATATATCATATTTTAATGTATACATTTTTTGTGAGAAGTGTTTTCTTTTTCAAACAGTTTAACACCCCAATTCTCTAACTAAAATTTCGGTGATGTCAAATGCTCTAAACATAAATATTTTTTTACACCTTAAAAGTCTTAATTTTTCTTTCCCTTTACTTTCATTTTATGAGGTATACTATTAAAGAAAATATTTACGCAATAAAAAGCTTATTTGTCATGTAAAAATGCAAATTTATTGGGGAAAAGCTTTTTTTTTACTTTGTGGAAGCTTCATTGCTCAAAACTTTTAATCATAGAAAAAGAATTTAATTATTTCCTATGTACTCTTGTGTAAAATTCCTTGACGAAGTTTTACTGACCCAAAATCCTATTGAGATGCCGAAAGTATTTTGTTTACATCTGTTAACTGAATAATGATTGCATTTAACGTAAACAAATCATTTACCATTGTGTTGTTTTTTTTCTCTTGCAGGCAACACGCTGAACTGCTTCCATATCCTGTTCCTACTCTTGAAAAGAGTCCCGAATTGTGGAGATTCGTTGCCACACGACTGAAAGAAATATCGCCAAATTGGAGGAAAAGGAGATTAAAAAGCAAACCGTCGCATTCTCTTCATATTTTAACACTTAATTCTAATGCACGATCTGTTTGGGCTAAATGCAAACTAACCGGAAGAATTAAGACTCTTAAAGAACACTTTTAAATACCGAATAGCTTACGTGTCTTCAGGAAATTTTTTTTTTTTTTTTTGCATGAAAAATGATGTTTATGATACGGGTTTCTTCTACTTCCTATGATTTTATTCTTTAGGTTTTCCTTGTTTTGGTTAGAAATTCTTTTTTGTTCTGCTGCTTGTCGATTTTCGTTGAT